>NW_011888823.1:2143070-2159893 GCF_000151845.1 Pteropus vampyrus
ACATCCAAGTCTTATGCACGCTTACCCACATCCTAAGCGGGCCTGAGGGCAATTAAATCAAATCTATATGATATAGAGCAAGCTTAAAATATTCCCTGGCCTGTGCCTGGAGTTTTCAATGGGAGTGCAGGAACTTCTCCCATTCTGGAAGGTATGGGCAAGGTTCCAAAATCCCCTGCTCTCTGCAAGCCACTGACAGAAGGGAGCTTCATTTCCCGATGATTCATCCCTTCTGACCCTCGAGGGCCTCCCAGGCAAACCGAGCCAAGGCCACGTTCTCTGGGCACCCTGTGCCCATAATCGATCTCATCACAGACAAGGAAGTCATGCCTTTGTCCTGTAGATGCTTTGAAGAAACATGTTTCACTTATGTTTCTCCTATCTTTCTTTAGTCTCTGGTTTTATACCCATTGCCCATCATACAAGGAGACTGCAGCTTTTAAGATCTGCGATGCCTTTTAGAAGTAGCCTGAGTCAGAAGACTCTCATGGGCACGGTGAACCAAATCGAAGGTTAACCGGCTGAAATACCCATGAAAAATGACCCAATAAAGCAAGGATTACAATTAGACAGACAGCATCGTGTCCTGAGAAAAAACTCAGGCATGGGCCTCATAGATTTGGGTTTGATTCCAAGCTTTCCCCATGTTAGCTAAACAGCAGAAGTTGACTGAACCTCTTTTTCCTCATTTGCAAGTGGGAGGGAGGGACATGCTTCAGGAAGAAGGGCATGATGTCCACAAAGTATCTCATATATAAACGGCAATTATTCAAAGTTCTGCAGTAGTCGTTTATCTGTGAGAAAAAGTATTTTTTTGAAGAGGTATAGTTTGCCCCACTCTGTTTTCAAAATTTATTCTGCTTAATTCTGGTTTAAGAATGTAAAGTTCTAGCTGTTCAATTAATTCCACAGGAATTAAATTTAATTAGAGCAGGCCATTGTTTTCCTAATTGCTGTGTTACCAGCTATTAGAATATTATTTAACACACAGTGGTAGCTCAATACATAGTTGTTGGTAGACCCAATTAAATATTAACATTTTCAGCACTAGTAAGAACACAAACACTATTGTTTCTTCTACAATCGGCTCTTAAATTGTACCTTCCCAGAATGCCTCAGGCTCACATTTTAGACTGCTCATCATTTTAAGGTTGTGTCCAGTTAGACTAGAATGTCTTGACAACAAGAATGCCTCATGTTTCCTTAGATACTGCCTAGCTCAGTACATCACACATGACTAGCATATGTTAATATAGACCCTAGCAAATGCTTCTTAGGAGAAATCACTGTGGCTTTGGTAAAAATCTCCTCCAAGTCTTATTTCTGCCAAGGCACTTGTTTGTTCTTAATCTGCAGTTAATCACAGTCTATAAGTTTTCATTCTAATCTCTTCACTTATTAGGTACTATAATTTATAAAATTTCCAATGTAGTCAATAGACACACCTCATGGTAACACTAAAATGGACTTTAATTGGATTCTTTTTAAAAGATAAATAATAAGCCACTTGTTATCCTCTATTTAGTTTTTTAGAGTAACTAGTATTATTTTCATTTTTTGCAAGTTATATCAATCATTCTCAACACCCTTAAAGAAACAACAGTGCTTTTGAAAACTCAGCTCTGGTTCTTCTGACTTTGTCAGAGATCTCTTACTAATCAAAATGGCTGTTTTAAGTGTAGATTCTCCCATAATTTATCTTTCTCCTAATGTTGCTGAGTGAATCTGTGATGATCGATCACTCAGAGATGAATCCACCTTTTCCCTCCTTGCCTGAATATGAGGAAACAGCAATGAGCATGCATCAAATATTGACTACAGAGATAAGAACTCTGCTCTGGGGGAAGAAAATACTTTTTCAATGTTATGCTCATGACATATTTAGGACATCTATTTTATCATTATTCGGCTGCACAAATCCCTTTCTAAAGCATGTTCAGTATATCAAGGAATCATTTTATGTATCTATCACATAAGTGTATCTACATAATCTATTCATGCCCATTTTCCCATGGCTTTTGACACAGTCTTTCACGTGGAGAAGCCAGCATTTCTAACATCTCTGTTCCCACAGAGATGAATACGAAGCCAGAAGATTCTTGTCACAATCTCCTCAGCTTTCTTGCACAAATTTTCCTTCCTACGCTAGCCTCTCTCAACTCTAATTCAAGGGGAAATACTGCCTTTCTCAAGGCCATGTGGAACATACACAGTAAGGACATCGCTTTGGATGGAAAACTCTGTTGGATGGAGCAAAGGGGCAATTATTCTTATTTTCCTTAAGAAGGGTTCTCCTTCCTTTCCTATGGCTGGACTAGAAAAACTTCTGCTTTATTGCACTTTAATATAGGACAGGTTCAATTTACAAAAGCCAAGTGAGACCAGGACAGGATAAAAACACAGGTCTCTGAAGCCAGTATCAAGCAATTGGCAAACTCTTTTCAAGAGTGAAAAACTCAGAGTTAATAGTGGTTATACTCAAATAAAAGTCTGTAGAGAAGTTCTACATATACGAAAATAGGCTTATTGAACCATAAACAATAGCAATTGTCAATTCTAATGTCTGTCAGCGATCAGTGGAAACTCATTGATACTGATGGCTTTACTAGAAGCTCAGTGAAGCAAGTCCATTACAAATACATAAAAATCCACTCTGGGAGTTATCAGTTCGAACACAATACAGGCAAGAGAGAGCCTATTAAATTTATTCGAGGTCCCACTCTTCTCTCTGCCTTGTTTCTGCTATTTGCTTATGTTTTCTCTCTAAAAGTCACCCAGTTCTCTACCCTTTTCTTTCTTGTTTTAGATCTTCAGAGTTGACAGAAGGTACACCAAGACTCTTTGTGACCAGTGTCTCCCCAGTGATTATCTTGGCTTTGTCTGCAAATTACTCACTCTACTTTCAGTCCTTCAAAAACCACACAAAAAGCTAGCCATGTGTTTAAAAACATTAAGTAAGGGCAATTATGGGAAGAATGAAATATAAGGAACATTCTTGTACAATTACAACCACAGTGGTTTTATCTACTCCTTGTTACAAATTATTTCTTAACCACATCTCTGATTCTCAGACCTAATGGATTATGGCCAATCCAAGACATAGTCTTGGCCTAAATCACCTGTCTCCCCACGCCTGGGCTTGCTTTTGTCATGCTCACTAGCCAGTTCTGGCCAATTCTCCTTCCCAGGGGAAGGTAGGGATCCTTGTTTAATATTCAGTGCTAACATAGAGATTCAGATTTCTGGGTGCCCATGCAAACCAGATAATATCCTTCCTCGTGTGCAGATTCATTCCTGGTTACCTATAGAAGACTGCCTCTCTTGTTCTTAGCCTGCCAGACCACCCTGCCTTCCCACAGCAACTAATTCTTTCACTAGTAAGCATACTTTACTCATTTCTGTTGTCTGGCACTAATCTTTAACAGATATGGAACGCCCTTCGATTACACCACCAGCTCACCAAGTGAGAGACGTTCTGATGTGCCCAGGGGTTTTGTGTTCTTTCTTTTATATGTTAAAGCTCATTCTTCTTATACATTCACTTTGGAAAACTATTTGGCAGTTTGCACAAAGCTAAATATATACATACATTAAGACCCAGCCTTTCAACTCCTAGGTATAGATCCATCAGAAATGTTCACAAATGTTCAGCAAAAGAAATAAATGATATTTTATAGTTATACTCTTGGTATTATCCAAAAAAAGAAAAAGAAAAAGAAAAAACAGAAAACAAACCAAAGGTTCCCTTACAACAGAATGGATAAATTGAGGTATATTCATTCAATGGAATTATTATATATCGCAAAGAGAGTGAACAAATGAAAATTACATACAATGTGTAGAAATCTCTCAAACAATATTGAGTGAGAGAAGCCTGACATAAAAGAATACGTGTAGTTTGATTCCATTTTATTATGTGTGAAAATGGGCAATCTTAAGCTATGATGTTAGAAGCCAGGGTAGTGGTTACATTTGAGGAAGGGGATTGACTAGTGACTGGAAAGGGTATGGGAGCGCTTCCAGGATTCTGGTAAATTCTAATTCTTGGTCTGAGGACTGGTTACATAGATGTGTTTATTTTGTGGATGTTCATTTAGCTGTGTTCTTATGACTTATGCACTTTTCACTATTATTGTACATTTAATGAATTACTTAAATAAATATATGCAAATGAGTGATGTGCTTACAAAAATATTTATTGATGGTACTCCATCAGATATATTGATATCAAAACACATATAACTCTCATCTGAGAAGAAGGTCGAAGGTCACAGGGGATGAGGCATCTTTTCCAAATGCCACCTATTAATTTGATTTTACAGAAGGAAACCCTGAGACCCAGACCCTGGAGAGAATAAAATATGACATTCCTAAGGTGGTAGAGTTAGACTAGTAACCAGAATCCACAACTCAGTCTGGCATTCTTGGGCCACACAACATTACTTTAGATAAGAAATCATCTTGATGTTCTCTATAAAATAGTTTAGGCTTTTTAACTCAATTTATTATTCTTCCACTAGGTATATAAAAATTAAAAAATGTTTACCTGGTGAAAAAACTCTTGGTTACTAGACTTCTGGACTGAGTATTCCATTGCCCCAGACATCTGGGCTGTGTACAGAGACAAGTGGTCAATCCTGGTTGAAAAATTCAAAGTTTCTATCCAGTCCCTGCTCCTCACGCATACACCATCTTTCTCACTCTCCATTTTCTACCCACACTACTTATATCAGTCACCTGAATACATTCACACCTTCGATGTGGCCGTTCAATACAATCAGCATCTGTCTTCTAGGTACCAAGCAATATTTCCATTGTTTTGTTCTAACAATAGTTAGACTTATTGGATTTGTCTCAAACCATCCAGACTCTCTTAAGAAGCTATCTAATAACCACAAGATTATTAATTTGCGAAGACTGCTGACCGGAATCACTAAAATGATTCCATCCCAAGAGCCTTGCTTCCTATCCTAAGAGTTCATCTATGCAACAGATAAATCTACATCACTCTACATTCAGGCTCAGAGCCAGACATATTTTGACTGTGGTCTGGGGTAAGGGGTGAATGAGATAATGAGGAGTAGTCCTAAAAAATCTAACATTTAACACTTAATATACTATAATGGTCCTATTGGCCTCTCTTTAAAGCCCTACTTCCTATTTTTTAGCTATAAAATCTTGAATAAGCTGCTTAACATCTCCAAGGCTCAATTTTTTCAGCTGTAAAATGAGAATGACAATAACATCTACTCCCTTTGACTCTTGAAAAAATTAAATGAAAAACTGTATATTAAACAATTAAAACTATGCTTGGAAAAGAGTGAGAACCATTCATGGTCAGCTATTATTATCACAATAATTTTTATCCTTGCTCTTGTAACTCTATTGTCGTGGCTACTGGTTTACTGACTGTCTTAGAGCAGGTTCTCCCAAACGCAGACTCTGAGCTAAAGATTCAAATGCAAATGATTTAGTAAGGGACTGTTTTAGGAGACACCAAGGCAGGAGTTAGGGAAGCAGGCTGAAACATGAAAAGAAGTCAAGAAATGGTACAATTTCCGGTTAAGTCCAGCCTCACTCTGACCTCAGGAGGAGCTGTGGAGTGTAAAGTATACCTTGGAATTTGTCTCATCTCAAGGCAAAGTCACTGGGCTTTTTGTACTCCTGCAGCAGTCTATCATTGGTTAAGGGGCAGGAGGGAATGGAAAACTGCCCCTACGAGGTGTAACTTCTGAGAACTTTAGGCTCTCCATTGATATGAAGCAACTCCAGGAGCCTAAAGGCAATCCTCTGAAGGTCTTAGCAGAAGAGCATGGGTCCCCAAAACTGGTAAAGGAGATTTGAGGGGCTTTGGGTAGGCTGATGCCATGCCTGCTACAACTTCCTGTGACTGAATTTGTGCCATCTCTTATCAACTCTCCACGCTCGGCATCTGCTTATTTAACTCTTTACCAACTGACCACATCTTGCCTATTCCTAGTTCTGCTTGGCTTAAGACCCAGATGTATCTTCCAGACCCAGACTTCAATATCCCAGGCCCCATAAAAATAACTCCCATGCTTCTTCCTGTGTTAAAAATCCCTGGATCTACCTAACTGTGATAATTCAACACTTAATATGCCATAATGGTCCTCTTGACCTCTCTCTAAAACCTCATTTTCTATTTTTTAGCTGTAAAATCTTGAACAAGATGCTTAATATCTCTAAGCCTCAATTTTTTTCATGGCTTATCCCAGCCAGGTTCTATTCCTGCTTCTCTCCCACTGGCAGGAGAAAAATGGGCATCATATCTTTCCTAATTTTGAAGTGCATAATTCTTTGAATTATCCAGAACTCTTCTAGAGTCAATTTATTTATTTTTATTAGTTATATATTTTACTCATAGTTGAGCATATAACTATGCTTTATTTATTAACTACATTTGTGGCTTTGTTTGAGAATATGAGCAGTCACAAGAATAAAAGAATTAAGAACCAAACATGGGTATTTGTAGAAACTGGGAAATAACTTGCAAATGAAATACATATCAAACTTGGCACATATAAACAATGAAAAATGAATCAACCCTATGTTAAAAAATCAATTCTCTGCCCCATAATTTATGTCAGTATTTTACATATAATAAAATCCTCCCTGAGCAAATAACTGATAAAGCAATAAAGCTGTCAGAAGCAATGCACAGACTGTTTGACTGGACTATCTAGAAACGCTCCCATTCAGAGGCAGATATCCTGTTATATTAAGCTACATGAAGAAAACATTTATCTATTGTGCGATAAACCTGACAAGTACTAAATCAGCTGCCTAAGAAGACTCTGGAAATGCACCTCTACAAAGGCTGATATTTAATTATATTACCCTAAGTGTGAGATATAATTGCACCTATTATGTGATAGGAGCAAAAAAGGGAGCAGAAATTAACTGCCATTGAACAACAAAGTAATTACCCATTATTGAAGATAAGATAGGACATTTCCATTGTATTTTAAGACTGGATTTATTCATCAATGTATCTGTTGCTGCCTCTACATCTACATGACCTAAAAAGAAGGTCAACCCAGCAGCAAAAATGTTACCCACATACAAAACTTCCTGACACCTGAAAGCAGACACTAGTATGAGCTCCACATAGCTCGACCCTGAGATGTTATCTTTCTCCTCATCTTGGCTTTCCCTCCTGTGTTCACCACCTGCACCCTGACAGTTGCCTGAGCTACAAAACTCAGAATTATCCTTGGCTACTCTCTCATCCCTTACATCTACTGGAATGTCAATTCTTCACACTTCTATGTTCTAAACTCCTATCGGTTCTGAGTCCTCTTTCCCAGTCTCTGGTTCCACTGTCTTGTTTTTGGTCCTAGATATTTCTTGCTAAGCCTGTTGTATTTGTCTTTTGCCACATCTTGCCACCCCCAGCCTTGTGGCTACCGAGGCTACTGGCAGAACACTGATGTCAAGGTAAACTTCTGAAACGTAGATCTTGTCACTTTCCTGCTTTCAAAATGGCCTAAGTTCAACAGTGAGTTCAGAAGAAGCCAGACAAGAAAGAACATTCTCAAGGATTCCACTCACAGAAAGTTAAAAAAAAAAAAAAAAGTAGCATTTAGGAAAGCACATTTGGGTGGAGTATTAGTATCTGATTGCTGCTATAACAAATTATCAGAAATTTAGTGGCTTAAACGACACAAGTTTATTATTTTACAGTTATGGAGGTCAGAAATATGAAATGGATATTTCAGGGCAAAAAGTAAGGTATCGGCAGAACTGTGTTTCTTCCGGAGGCTCTAGGGGAGAATCTGTTCTTTCTTTTTTGCAGTTTTTAGAGACCTGACCACCTACATTCCTTCGATTGTGTCTCCCTTCCTGCAATCAGATCGTTCCCACCTCTGCTTCTGTCATAGTCTCATTCTGACTCTTCTGCCTCCCTCTTTCACTTATAAGGTCTCTAGTGATTATACTGGGCCCTCCCAGACTATTCTGGGATAATTTCTCCATCCTTACCTTAATCCCTTCGGCAAAGTCCCTTTTGTCATGCCAGGTAACCTGTTCACAGGTTCTGGGGATTAGGATATGGACACTCAAACTAGGGGTGGGATTTGGAGGGAGGGCGTTATTCTGCCACCACAGGTGGAAAGATCATAAAGAAGCCCAAGGAAGCAGTGACCATGAAAATCAAAACCGAGTTTACCTGTGAGAGAAAGGGGTTATGGTTAGGGAAAAAATGCAGAAACAGGCTTCTAGGGGGCTAGAAGTTTTCTATTTCCTGAACCAAGTGGTGGTTATGTGTGTTCACTTTAAAAGAGCGTTTTAAGCCAAACATTTACATTTTTTGCATTTTTCATATAGGTGTTTATTTCACATTAAAAAAAAAAAAAGATTTCAAAAACCTGTCTAAACGTCTCTATTATACTATTTTGGATTCCTGGTCCTCACAAAATGCCCGCAGCTTCTTTTCCCAACCTCATCTCCGGGTACCCCCTCCCCCTCCCCCTCCCCCGAGTCTGTTTCCCTCCTTCACCTCACGTTTTATCTTCCAGCCTCACTGACCCATAGGATGCTCTTTTGCACCTTCGTGTCTTTACACATAAAATTTCTTCTGCTTGGTCTGCTTTTACTTTCCTTGCTTAACGAATATTATCACATTTATTAAAGTACAGGCCAAATGCTATATCCCGTGCTAAGCCCCACCCTTGACTCCTCTGTCCCACTCCTTTCCAAAAAGATTCAGTCAGTCTACCACTGCATTTGAGGAAAACCCATTACGGCACTGGTCATGTCCTGTTGTGAATTGATATTCATGTCTCTATTTTCTCAGTAAATCTCCAAGCAAATCCGAGACATCTATTCCTTAGCAAAGTGCTTGGCATACATTCTATATTTAATAAATATGTGTTTAAAAATGTGTGACCCATTCCACTGTGTGAAAAAGGCTAGAGGACAGGGTTGGGGAAAACGGAGGTTGAAAAAATGGAGTGAAGCCAGGTTCACAAATCATGTTCTAGGCCCACCAAGTTGGATAAAAGAAACTGCAGTTTTGAAAACAGGCATAAATCCAAAATGTACAGACACTTCATATATAGTTGATTCTCATGATTTGCAGCAGTAATGTCCTATAAAGTCATCAGAAATACTGAAATATTATTCCCAACGAGAAAAGCTGGGGCAATATTGTGAGGACCAGGCATCCAGAATAATATAATAGATACTTTTAGATGGGTTTTTAATCTTTTTTAATGTGAAATAAACACTTATATTAAAAATGCATGAAATAGTACTGAACTATTACTCCCAGGGAAAATACAGGGCTAGGTATCTGTGAACTTCTGGTAACAACATTTTCAACAACTAGCCAATACATAACATTGTTTTAGGTGTGTTTCTGTTTAAAGACACCTTTTTTAATATATATCGTTGATTCATTAACCTTGAATCATAGCCGACAGCATTAGAACTCAGGCCTGAACGAAGTTCCCCTAATACATGTACATCCTCCATACATACATCCCAGCCTTCCTGCTCTTAGGAACCCTTAGCCAGCACTTCAGCACTATGCTTGGGGGCTATTTTAAACAGCAAAATCAACAAATGCACAAAAATGAGAAAAACATAGTACGAAATGTGTCCCGAAAAGGAGACTTGTTTACTGTGTAAAAGCTGAAACAAGAAGGCAGAGCATCTCCTCACTTCGTTTAATATCAACTGGGAATGTAGATGTCTGGTGACTGAAATTTTTTGCTGCTCTGTGTGTGCCCATGTCCACAAATAACCACTAACGTGCTGTTGAGTATTGATTTAGGGATTACAAATAAATTTTAGCGAGTAGGTAAATTCACAAATATAAAATCCACAAATTATGAAAATCAACTGTACATTATTTTAATTTTACTATTATCCCTACTTTTCAAGAGTGGAAAACAAGGCTTAGAGTATTGACTAGCCTAAGGTCACAGGGCTGATACGTGTTAGAGGCAGGATTTAAACCTCTACAGCTCCGCCAGGAGCCAAGACTTGTGCTCTGCCCCCTACAGGCTAGTTGTAGTCTTGCAAAGTCGCTTTTAGAGTGAGTCTTAGGAACTACAGGTTTGGGAACTTTATTTTCTACAGTTTCTTTTGTTCAGTGGTTCTCTGACTTCTTAGTATATTTAGCTTGTCTTGCCTCTTAATAGAATTCTACTGAAATGCTGTCATAGTTATCTTCCTTTACAGATTTCAATTTGCTTTCATGTCATTAACAGATTATTTAAAGGAATAACTTTTTTACTCACCATAAGACTGACATAATTTTAAAACAGTCACAAACATGAGAGTTTCTAAATCGTTCTTCATTATTAAGTAATAGAAACTCAGTTAGGATTTACTGTCCTACTTCAATATAGTCTATTGACTTTATTGACCTTGGATCTTCAAAAATTATGAGTGATATAGTTTCTCTGAGTTTATCTCACACTCCCAGGGACATAGGAACCCCCAGGAAAGGGAGAATGCTGGTGTACAGAAACCATTCTATGTGGATTGCCAGCTCATGGAACATGAAGTCTTCAAGATTCTTCCATGCGCATGTTTCTGGCTATGGCCCACTTTCCATTTAGCCACAGATCCATGGGAATTAAGCAATTTCATTATTTATTTATGAGGCAAAAAATGTTCTCTTTAATACATATTCCAGTATAAGTGTTCATCATAAGCAAAATGTTCTTAGATATTCATTTCATGAAACTGTTACTTTGTTACATCTTGGCCTTAAGCCAAAATGACCACAGATCGCAACTTCTGCCTAAGTAATCATTTGACCAGAAGATCCTGGTTTGGACTCAATCTTCAATAACTATTATGCTGTCAACCTCTCATTATTAATGTTCTCTTTAATATGATTATGATTATGATAGTCATAAGATCAAATTCTAGAATTTCACATAATACAACCAGATAATTCTGTAATGACTATGAAGAACAAGGTTGTTCCAAGATGTTGAAATAAAGTTGAATGTCGATCAAGTCAATTCATCTTCAGGCCCCTCCCATGTTCAATCATAGTCCCTGCTTTCACCTCTTAAGAAACGGAAGTGAAAAGGGAAATACATAGTTAGCAACTAGTTAGAGAAGTGTCATACTTAAATCCTTTACATATTTTAAAACAAGTTTTTTCTTGTATTACTGTTAAATTATGTTGACCATTAGCTACTCTTCACCTTAGGTATCCTTCAAAAGTCACCCAATAAGACAATAAGTCAATGTTTTATTTCATTTTTGTTAGAATGAAAACCAAATGGCTTCATTTTCTGTACTTGACACTTCCCAGGTGAAATTCTCCCTGCCTTCTCTGATTGATTCAAGAATTCCACAGCAATCTTAAATTGTTCTGGTGAGTCAGTACCTGAGTTTTTACAATTTGATTACAATTCTAAAAATGACAAACAGCCTTTTACTCTGGATGCTTTTGGAGGTTAAGAAAATATTTATGTAATCAGCCATGAGCACAGAGAATCCAAGAAGTCATTAATGACAAGTTATTTTATGTGAGAGATTACAGTCAGGTCAGATTCAGAGCTTAAGCAAAAGTATTTTCCTGTAACTTTTCTCCAAATGAGCACATTAAAGTCAGAGAAAGAACAATGCTTCTGCCATAATTCATAGTTTTCTGAAAGCTAAATGACCTTTTTAAAAAATTCTTGGCCTCAAGATGTGATAAAAATGGAAGGGATATGAATACCTACAATGCAGTAATGAATTGTAAATGGCTTAGTAATCCACCTCCAGCGCTCGCAGATCCTGTCCAAAAAAGCATCTATTCATACATCTGAACTATCCAACAATAGCTCCTTCTACTGGTATCTGAATTCCATACCAAACTGAAAATTATTCTGGTTATGAAAAAAAAAAGCTTTCCCTAAATGATCTTGGTACAGGTCTTTGTTGTTTATCTAATTTAAAATTCATTCTAACATATCAGACAATATATTAAAGATCAAAATAAATACATTCCATTAGTCAGGCTGCTCTATTAACTTTATATTTTAAGAAAAAGTATCAAACGCTGCAGTCCTTTGCCTCCTTCCCAGCAGGAGTGTCTGATGGTCTCAGACTGTGCTCTGAATGGAGAATCCAGAGCCCTCCAGGACATAAGGTAGGTTCACACTTCTGTCATTCACACTTTGGGAGCCCCACTCCACATCACGCGCATTCAAGTGGCCAAATCCAAACTGGAGAGGCAGAGCTCAGCTGTGCTCTAGAGCTTGAACTTCAAGCCTCATTAACAAAAAAGTAAAAAATAAAAATGAAGAGTAAGGGGCCCTCGCTCAGGAGCCCTGGATTTTCATTCTGGGAGCTTTAAGGCTTAAGTTTTCCACCCCTCCCCCTCCCCAGTTATTGTGATGATTAAATGAAATTATCTCAAGATGTTTTCACAGGGATCCCAGTTAGATCTGGATCTTAGAAGACAGGGACTGGGTAACGGTGAGATATAAAACTCCCCAGGTGATGCGGGGCTGAGAACCAGTGAGTTAAAGTCTCTCTCTTGTGGTTGTTCTCTCTTGGAGGTTTGATGTACAGATACATGGCCACAGCACGCCACGTGGCTAGGCGGGAAGCTCTTCTTAACTCAGTCACCCAGATAATTCAGGACAAAGTGCACCTCAAGAACGATGGCCGAGGCTAAGAAGGAAACCTACAGAACCTACACGTGAGTGAGTAGCATTGGCAGTGGGGCACATGCCCAGCAAATATTCTTGTGGTCCAGATAAGATTATGGACAAGATGGATAGACTGCACAAAGCCACTTGGTTCAACATTGACTTCAAGTAGCAACAATCGAAACACAGATGGGAAAGAAAATAGGGCTCTGTTAGTGGACTGATCATATACTCTGATTATTTCTCCACTTGGCATTTGGCAGCAGATCTGAGTTCTTTTGAACTAAGCAAACCCCATTGTGCTTTGTCACCCCAGGCGCTGGGACTGGGATGAGGAGAGGTAAAGAGAGATCCAAGAAAGATACAGGATGTCCTGCTAATTTACCATCTTTTAAATTCGTTGCATAATATATTATCACGTATTACATAATCTGAAAATTATTCTGTTTAGTTGTATCATATACAATCTGAAAAAGTTATTAAAGAAGTTGATCCTAGATACTTCTAGCCCTAACAAACACAAATAATATCACTGTAGATCTTCTTCCATTTAGCAAAACACATTGTTGGGCCTCTTGATTATGAAAAGAAAATCCCCCAGAGCATCCCCTGGATGATAAATGGGAAAAACTAAAAGAAAGAAGTCGCTCTGCATAGTGTTCCACCTCATGACGGCATTGTGAGGTATTTGTTTGCTCCCTACCAATGGACATTTTTGCTGTAGAAATATATATATGTATATATATAATCTTTTATTTTTTATATAAATATAAAAATATTTCAGATATATGTGTGTCATATACATTCACATATATATTCATATGTGCTAGCATGTCCATAGAATAAATTCCAGCAAATGAGATTTCAGTGTTACAGAATAGTGCTTTTTAACTTTAATAAGCATATGAAAAATCACTGAGAGTCTTATCAAAATACAGATTCTGATTCAGTAGGTCCAGGAGGTGGCCCGAAACTGCATTTCTGCCAAGTTCTCAGGATGCCAGTGTTGCTGCTGGTTCATGGACCACTTTCTAAGTAGCAAGTTTAGAGGGCATGTACTTTCTTATATTCTGATAATGAATAAAATAAGAAAGAGAGAAGATTAAAAGTGAAAAGTAAAAGAGTAAAGAAAACAAAATTTTTTAACTTCATCAATGTATTGTTAGAATTTGTTGTAGTGTGCTTACTACTTTAGTTATTAAGAGAATAGACATATTTGGCACAAACAATGAGACAATTTTAATAATTACCAAGTGGATGAAAATATTTTTTTTCTCTTCCCAGTAATAACCAGGTGGGTTTCTCCCAATCTCTCCAAAGTAAATGAGTTTTCTAATACTACTGTAAGAATTCTAGAGAGATTCTTATTTTTCTCTTTTCTTGCTTCTATTTTAAACTGACGCTTTCATTTTTATTCCAACCACCTGCCTAGTGGCTTTACCCTACATTCAGCCAGTGCCTTGTAAAGTCCCACAGCTTCTTCCTCTTGGTAAAATGCAAAAATCTCAGCGGACTCCTCTCTGTTGGGGATGAATAATGCAATTTACTGCCTGAGACAATGAAACCATTACAGGACAACTGAGACTTAGGTATGCCATGGGAGTAACCTCAGAATGGTCAACTGCATTTCTCTGCAAAATCCTTCAGTGGCCTAGCCTGCAGAAAGTGGGTCCAAGCAATTCCAGATGTTAAATTTATCTTAGGTAAATGAGTAAGCTTTATTTCATGAAATCTTTTTTTTTTTTTAAATCTGCTTTTTATGAGTTTTTCATTGTTGTTTTTAGAAACCAGAGAAGATTCAGATAGTTGGGAAAGATCTCACTTGGTGAATAAGTGAAAAGTACCATCTGATTTTTAGAAAGAAAAACCTGCAGGAAATATGAGAACCTAAGGATGGATTTGAAATCACGGTGATATTGTGAGAAATCTCAGCTTACCTCGATGACCCTACTAACAGAGAGAAATATTGGGGTCAGCAACTAATTTGAAGATCTAATTAATGGACTGACTGGTATTAGGTGATCTTGAGAGTATAATTCCAACTTGTTTTTTGTTTTGGTTTGTCTTACTGCTTCTGCAAACTTGGAAACCTGCCATTCAAAGTATTCTTTGCCTGCTTATTCATCAGTCAGCCCAAGTGGGCAATACGATGGCTCCCTAGTCTCTAGCAAGCAAAAAGAAAGATGAAGTTGTCAATGACTGAACCCTCAGCAATGTAAAAATCCGAGATCAGCCATTTTATTTCAAAATTGGTTGGCATTTTATTGGTTGAAACTTGGAAGACCCCCAAGGAAAGTTAACATTTTATTGTTTATGAACTATAAACTAGAACAGAAGGATTTATTAGAAACATAGATCTCACTTCTTGATCCTTTGCAAAGACAATACCCCGGCATTTCTTTGGGCTAAGGATCAGAATTATTTCCCTGGTTACAAAGCACTTACCGAGGCAAAAAGCAAGGTAGATTTATAATTTGAAACAGAGAAAATAGAAAATGCTAAAAGTGTGTGTGTGTGTGTGTGTATGTGTGTGTGTATCTTATAAGCATCTTGTAGGTGTCTTTAAACCTAAAGTAATCAGGACAGAGTTTACCTATTGTTTCTCCTCAGGCTTTCTAAATAGTACTGTGCCATATGCTGGCATCAGAACCCAGAGACGGGTGTTATAGCTCTAGCCAGTCAGGTGGCACCATCAGTAGGTTGAGACTGACTTCAGTGGCCTGGTTAGACTGCCTTAAGTATTCATATACCATTTGCTGTCCTATTTACTCTTATTTTTACCCTCTCATCACAGACTATGCTCATTCGGGCAATATCATCATAGTTGAACAATTATTCCATAAACTAATTATACATAGCAACCTTTCCAGATGCACTGGGAGACTTTGAAATTAGAAATTGGGTTTTAACCCAAGATGTTGTATGCTGGAGTAGCTGCAATAAACTGAAACCGTTAGGACTCTTTGCAAACTAAGTGGATGTATCTTTGTTAAAATTTGATGTTTATTTTTAATATGGTTGCCTGCCCTTCTCTATTTGAACAGCTCATTACACCTTAAATATAAACCACATGCACACTAGAGCATTTATGTAATTTTCTGGGGCAAAGAATTTGGGCTGTGATCCAACACTAAAATATATTACTTTAATATTTATTTGCATCTGTTTGGTATTGTCATGACCCACACAAGACTGAATCATTTTACTTTTAAAAAATAAACAAAAAAGGAAGACAATTCTCTGTTCACGGACTACTTCTAGTCAAGTGGATTTGAAAAGCTTCATTTAAAATTCAGTTCCTCTTTGCAGATATTAGTATCATAAGCACTGATGAAGAATAATGTAATGAATGATGAGTTCTGAACAATACTATGGCTGATTTGGTAAAGCTATGTTTTTGGCTTAAACAATAGGGTGTTTGATCAAATCAACCACAGAGAAGGAAATGGTATTGCAAAAGATGAGTTTCTAATTGAGATAGACAATGAACTCTGCATCAGAAACAGCTGCAGGAAAACGAATCCCACTGCATTTTTACATGTTAATATGCTGAATTTCCCCATTAAACAGTCACAATTTTGAGTCCTAGCACATCCAGGTGCCTTTACATCTGTGTAGTATATTTAGAAAGGAAGAATAATAATATGGAAGATGTCATATTCATCGTATTCCTTATTTTAGGTTTTTTCTTATTAATTTTACTATCATTATAAGCTTTGCAGTTGAAGACAGTGACATTATCTATAAGTTTAGATTTCGCAGTTCCTCCCTTTTTCATGCAAAAGGACATGCACCCTCGTTCTATGGTAAATATCGACATTTAATTTTAGGTACTATGTTGAAAGAAGCCAGACAACAAAAGTCCTTTCTCTGCAGAAGATTCCTCTTTGAGGCAAGGTAATCCTGGGAACAAATGAATCTCAAATCTCCATAATTCTATACTATAAAGGTGCATATGTTGCTGCAATGTGTTCTCCCAAAATTCTTATGTGGAAGTCCTAATCTCCAGTCTTTAAGAGGTGATTAGGTCATAAGGGTAGAGCTCTTATGAGTGGGATTAGTGCCCTTATAAGAAGAGACACTTCTTGTGGCTTGGGGAGGATATAATGAGAAGACAGCCATCTGCAAACCAGGAAGTGAGCTCTCACTAGACACCAGATCTGCTAGCACTTTGATTTTGAATTTACCAGCCTC
>NW_011888823.1:2160608-2176286 GCF_000151845.1 Pteropus vampyrus
ACACACACACATATATATATATCCATCCAGTGAGGCTCTTGGTGTAAAGAGAGAAAAATCATAAAATTAGTGAAAGCATTGACAATGCCTATGAATGGCCTCCAAAGACACAGAATCTATGATGAGCCATCTTTATAACATGAAATATAAGCGTTGATATCAACTCTCACTTTGGAAAAAACTAAATGAACTCATTCTCTTTATATAGGGCAGAAAGCAAATACTAAACCAGCATTTATCAGTGGGATTGGTGGAAATGGATCAATAAATCCCAAAGGCAAGTTTAGTACATACTGATCTCTGGAAGGACCTGAGCTCTAGGGGGTACTTGAGAATCCTACACTGAAATGAGGTAAAGGGGAAAGGCATGTGACCGTCTGAATTGTGCCTGTGGGAGGGACATCGAAAATAGACCAGTAAAACTGGAAGTAGTAGCTTGGGATCAAAAATGTTCCCTAAATTAAAAAAAAATGAAAGAAAATGGGGTTAATGGAGGAGCTTATATTAAAACAGAAAGAATAAAGAAAAGGAGGGAGATGACAACCTGTAGAACAGTTACATTTATCGAAGCTTAAATATGAATTTCCACATTCACATCTACACAGGGAAGGGGAGTTTAGAGGAAGGATTTTATTTGCATGTCACTTAGGCAAATGACTAGTTGTTTTAAGGGAAAGGATTTTCTTGTCTGCAGAAATGTTTTAGTGCCATGGAGAAAATGTAAACTGTGTTTGAATTTCCATAACCTCTACATTTGATGGCAGGGACCCAGATCCTATTAACAGTTTCTGTTTCAACACCTGTTATCAAATCATAACATTTTAGTTAAGCTGGCAAATGATTCTCTTTCACGATGAAAGTGTAAATGAACTTTGATTTAGAATCATTTTTTCCTAACTATTTTTTTCAGACTGTGGACATTAATAGTGGCTTAATGTTCTGACATGACCTAAACACACACATATCTTCATTCAGTATATTCAGTAAGTTGTGTAGATTTCTGCCTCTGCCACTGGAACATAAGTGTTTCAAGGACAAGGTCAACCTTATTCTTCTCTGAATTAGATCAGCGTGGGTTAAAGAACCTTGAATAAAGTGGTCCTCAATACATGCTTATCAAATGATACACACATAGTCCAGAGGTGAATAAGGATTGGTTTGACAGACGTACCAAGTCTGAGTGTTGGTTCAGAATCTCCTGGTGACAGAAGACTTTCAATCATTCACACTCGGAAAAAAAAAAAAAAAAAAAGAATGTCTCAAGCCCAAGATCATGAAAAGCACATTTCTGAATTTTTGTTGAGAATTATTCCTTAGAGATTTCTCAGCAAAATGGGATAGAATGTCTACCTGCCCAAACTGACATGATCATTGAATATTATTTTTAAAACGTATGACTCAGTTCTTAATTCTTTATTTATTCTCCTTAAAGGAAGATCTTGTCTAATAAGAGTGCATGATTTTCTTATCAAAAGATATAAAAGTTACGAATGAGGAAAAATGGCCACAAAGGGTATCCAAAGAGAAACGATGAAACAAATAAATGTTATTAAAATTCAGGAATTTAAATTTCAACAATTCTAAATAATCTAAACAAAATTAAGAAATGACACGGGCCAATCACGCCCCATGCTAAGAGATTTAGATAAAAACAAGGAGACCAGTTAGGAAACTTTCCAATGATCCAGACCAGATATGATGGTCACTTAGATCACACTGATTACAGTGCATGTGGCAAGAAGTGGGTGCACTCGAGATATTCTGGAAGGCAGGCACGATGGTATTTCCTGACGACTTGAATGTGCGATGTAAGAGAAAGTAGGAAGGTGGCACTTTTGACTGAATGAAGTCACCGGATGATAAGACTGTAAGGGAGATAGATTTGCAGAGTAAATCAGGAACTCAGTTGGAATATGTTAAATTTAAGAACTGAGATGCCTACTGTAAGAGATGTTTATCCAAGTAGAGATGGTCACTAGACAAGCGGATAGGATACACTTTACGGAACTATCATTCTAATCATAGTAACGCTAAAGACAACCTAATTTTTCAGGTGAGCAAAAGTTCACAGGCATAAAACAACATGTCCAAAGATCATGCAGCCAGAAAGTAGCAAATGTTATATATGCATGCAAAATGTGCAGCTATGTTTTATATGTATTAGTTATACATTTCATGTGAGTTTTATTTAGAGGCATGATTTCACACATGTGTGTCTCACATATCTAACAGATAGCAAGGGCCTCAAGAGCAGGAATCAGACTTTATTCAATTCTATATTCCCAGAGATGGCTAATACAATATCTATCATTGTAGATACCCTGTAACAATTGATTTAACTCTAAGTAAGTACACATTGTAGAAAGACATATTTGGAGGCTAGAGGAAAATACAGTAAACCCTTATCTCTAACGTGGACCCAGATAGAATTCTCTTGTCACCAACAAAATATACATGTACTTGGAAGCAAAGAAGAAGAAAATTTGACTCTATATTTGTGTTTCAAAACCTCTTCTCACGTCTCCTTTCTGGGCCCTACAGGTGTATCAGCTCCCCACTGTTACTTGTAAATAGTTACTTAGTAGACTCTCCTCAAATCACCCAATTCCTGCTGGGGCCCTGCCTGATTCAGGGAGGTCCGACTTACAGGAGCAGGTCCACAGAGGTCCTCAGTGAGGAATCTGGGAGAACGCATGCCCTACTATCCAGCTCCTCCCTATAGTGGGTGCTAGAAGCCAAAACGTTAACTGGAAATCAGAAAAATAGGCCTTGATCTCCTCACTAGCTCTGAATTTAATCATGTAACTCTGTCATCCTTTAAAAAAAATTTTAAAAACTGAGCCTCGGTGTTCCCATCTGTGGTCCTGTGAAATCTGTCCTTTGAGTCCCCATTGTAGAGCTGTGTTACCCCAAACAGCTCTTAAACACCTGAAATGTGGCTAGGGCAACTGAGGAACTAGACTCTTAATCCTTTTCAATTTTAATTAATTTAAATTATGCAGTCACCTGAGGCTAGCGGCTTACGTATCAGACAGCACAGATACTAGAACATTTCCACCAATGCAGAAACTTCCACTGGACCGTGTTGCTCTACAGACTGTACATTCAGACCGTGGAAAACAGCTCCTACCTCCTGGCCGGCTGACTATGCTTGTCAAGGAAATGGCGTTCTCCATTCTTCTTCATTCTACGCCTCCCAGCCCTTCACTTGAAAATATTTGGAGGAAATTTGTTTTCCTTTGACATTTATGTTCCTATCCGCCAGCTTAAATTAAATATAGATGTGTAACTGGATGTCTATGAACCTTTCTCCAGTCGGATTCCTCTCCCCACTTCCTCAGAGGTAACCACCATCTTGACTTGGTGTTTATCATTTCCAGTCATGCTTTTAACTTTTACTATATGTGTGTCCATAAACAAAGACAGAATTCTCCAAGTGGGCCAAAGCCCAGAATGTGCCCCTCAGATGACTGGATTCTTAACCGAGAGCAAGTTTACATCCTTATAAAACATGGATGTTTCCCCAAACCAGATGATTTCTGAGACATGTTTCCAAGGAGCCTGCCACGCCAGGGCTTGTAAAGTCTGTCTCTGGAGGAAATGGCAAACTTGTATTTACTTAAACTCACATATGAAGATCATTCTGAGGTCGAGCAGAGGGATAGAAGGGCGTACTTTCTAGTGAGGAATACTAAGTCCAGCCTTGACTGAAAACCACTGCGAGCTCGATAGCTTAGGTAAAAATTGTTTTGTGTGACTCTTTTTTACATATAACTGCCTGTGATTTCATTTCATTTATCAAGCCAATTATATCCTGAAATAACCTTGGTGTTACACTTGACTGTCGTTTGGGGCTATTGCTCAGTGACAGAACAGCCGCATCTCCCTGCCTCAGTGGGCACACATATGACAAGAGCACAGTTCAGGTTGGGCTCGCTTTAATATTTTTTACGTGTTATCATAAAGTCAGCTTTCCTGTGGCATCAGGGGTCCAGCGCCAAGTAAAATGTAAACTTAAGTCTACATAAAAAATGATCCCGCCTATGAAATCCAATGCACTAAGAAAAGGACCTCAGATAATAAAAATAAGTTAGCCTTAACACACTTATCATCCATGGGGGTATGTGGACTGCCAGCTTTGGACAACTGCAAAATAGGGTAATGCCAGGCTGGAGGGTCACAGCAAGTAGGCTGCAGCTGGACCCTTCTGGGAATCGTCTGTGCAAATTCACAAGCTGGATTACCACTGGATGGGTATTTTCAAACTAATAAGCAAATTGGCACGTCATAACTGGGTGCCATCTTATGGAAATGGGTATGCATCCACTGCATATGAGTTATTTTGTCACAGACCCAATAAACACTTTATGGTATATCGGAGAAAAAAATGCTTGCAGTGGCTTGGAAGAGAAGTAGCTCAGTCATATTTCTACCAATAGTCAGCACCAAATACTCTCAGTGTGCATAAAGCATTGTGCCCTGAATTGAACTAGGAAGGGGCTACAGGCAAGAGCTTATAATTGGTAAAAATACTACTGCAACTGGGTGGAGGTGGAGAAAAGAGAGGAAATAGAAGGTTAAAAAACAAGTTTATCATCTTCAGTTCTACTGCCTTATTCCTTATTCTGCATTCTCTGAAATACTTTTAGTCTTCATTGCTTTCAATTTTTTAATTATAGTTCTTTCGAACATTTAAAGTGTACAGATAATTAAGTAACTGATACCTAGACACTCAATATCATTATTAAACCAGTGTCTTTGTTTCTTGTTTATGGTGCCATTTGTTAGAAATATTGGTTCAAATGTAATTTTTATGTGACATTTTTTAACCTTAAGAAATTCTTCCATACATAATATTATAAAAATACTTTCCTATATTTTCTTCTAAATGTTTAACAGTTTTGCTTCTCACATTTTGGTGTTTAATCTATCTGGAATTTATTTCTGTATGTTAGGACAGGATCTAACTTTATTTTTTCTATGTAGGTGGTAATTTTTTTTTTTTTAATTTTGAGTAACCTATTCTTCCGCCACTGATTTGTAATGCCATTTGCCATATACGTTATCCAATGAATGAGTAAATCTGTTACTGGGTCCTCTTTTGTGGTTCTTGATCCATCTTATTTCTGTGTCATTACCACACTTTTTATATTTCTAGGCTTTACTGTAAGATTTGTGTCAATTTAGTCAAATTCTTTGCTACTCTTCTTCTTGGGATTCTGATGTTTATTATGGCTCTTTGCTTTTCCAAGGAAATATTTTATGATGAGTTTATGAAGTTCTATTGTGAATTAGGTTGGGGTTTCTCAGATTAACGTGGGGTAGAACTGCTATCCTTACAGTATTAAGTCTACCACTAAAGACACAAGATACGTATTTTTCCATTGTTTTAAGTATTTTGGGTTTGTAATTTTCTTCATCTTTTGTTAGATTTATTCATAGGCATGTATTTTGTATTGTTGTTGTTAACGGCATCTTCTTTTCAATTTACATTTTCTACTTATTTTTTTCATACATAGGAGGCCATTATTTTTCATCTTGATCATATATTCAGTAACTTTATTGAGTTCTTTCTCATCGACTCTAGTCATTCATGGAACCTCTTTCATCCCCTGTATAAACGATAACATTACAAATGAAGAACAATAACTGTTTCTTCCTTTCCAAAATTTAACTGTTTCACTTTTTCATCTTACCACAATGCCTATGACCTATCAGTTAATGTAGATTAGAAATAATGATAATGGGCATATTTTTCTATTCTTGACTTCATTAGGATACTACTAACAATTCACCATTAACAGTGATATTTGCTACAGATTTTTGACAAGTGTCCTTAATCAAGTTAAGAAGTTCCACTCCTACTCATAATTTAGAGAATTTTCTAATACATACCAGCTGAACTTCATGAAATGCTTTTGCTTTTAAAATTTTATATATTGGAATGCTTATAAAGTTTTTCTCCTTTAAAGTGTTCTTGTATTGTGTTATAGTGATATAGATTATGTTGAGATTGAAACCTCCTCTTTATATGCATTGGATAAAATCTTTATCATGATGATTAATTTTGACATATACTGCTCAATTTAGTTTGATAAATTTTATTCATTATTTTTGCAGCTATACTCTCAAAGATTGGTCTGTATTTCTTTCTTATATGGTTCTTGATTGGTTTTGTAATAAAAGTAAAATTGCTTTCTAAATAAGTCAGGGAATTTTTCCTCTTTTTCTGTTTTCTGAAACAGTTCGTGCACTTATTATTTTTTGTAAAAATCACCTGAAAACTCTCTGGGCCAGAAGGGGTTGGGGTCTAGAAGTTTTACTACCAGTCTGATATCTTGAATACTTACATATTTATTTAAGCTTTCTATTTCTTCTTTAGTCAGTTATAGAAAATTGTATTTTCCTAAGAAATTGTTCATTTGGTTTACGTTTTCAAATTTATCATTATAAAATCATTCTATATTATTATCTTATGATTCTTTTAATCTCCCATTGTAATGTCTTCATTTTCGTTATAATTATTTATTAATGCGATGTAATTTAACATTTGTTTTATCTTTCACATTTGTCTTATTCATTCTTATTCTTGTCTGTTGTTAGTCTTTGAAAGAATCAACTTTGGGTTTTATCAACGTTGTTTTATAATCTTTTGCTCTAATTTATTATTTTCTACTCTTAATTGAAAGTTCCTTTCTTTTCATTTATTATGGTTTTGTTTTGCCCCTAACTCTTTTACTTAGAATTACATCACAAGTTTTTATTCCTTCTTCTTCTTCTCTCATGTGGGCATGTGATGCCACACATTTGCCTCTGAGTGCCACTTTTGCTGCATTCCACGCACTTTTACGTGTAGTGTTTTTAGTGCCATTCAGTTCTCGACATTTTCACATTCTCTGATTTCTAATTGCATTTTTTTGTTCACAAATTGCTTAGAAGCGTGTTGTTTTCCTTTTATTTCCAAATATATAGGAAAGAAGATTAATTTCCCCTCTCTAGCTCTATATTTTTATTTTATGTGGTCAGAGTAAATGGTGGATGAAATGATTTTGTTTTATATTTGTGCCCTGGTGTGTGGTCAATTTTCATAAAACTTCCATGCGTGGAAGAATGTGCATTCTTAAATGCAGAATAGCAAGTTCCCTATATATTGCCCATTACATCAAGACTGTTAATTGCATTGTTTAAAAATTCTATATTTCTCCTAAATGATACCTGCTAAACATATCAGTTCTGAATTTTTTAAAAACTATATTGAAATCACATGTGTTGAGGTATTTGTGAAATTCTACTTACAATTCTGCTGACTTTAAGTCTTTATACCAACCTCAAGCATCTAAATTGGTTCATATACTTAATGTATTACTGCTGGCAATTACATGAATATGGCCTTTTCTTTCTTATGAATGCAACTATATATTTGTAATATTTTTAATATTTTACCTAACCTTTCTAAGTAATTGTATCTAAAAGTTTTGTAAGTTTTTTTGCATTTGTTTTTTTATTTTTCGTATTTCCAGAAGCAGAATGTAGTTAATGGAAGGAAGGAAGGAAGGAAGGGAGTGGAGGAGGGAGAGAATAGGTGCGGGAGAGAGGGAGAGATTGGGGGAGGGAGAAAAGACAGTGTGAAAGATGGATAGTTTTATTTTATATATTCCACTGCGTTCTCCTTTCTACAGGTATTTTAAAGATTCCATGTCAGCCTATACTGAGAAGGATGTATCTGAGACTAGGGAAGCTCTTCATTCCACATGTCATTTCCCCCCGCTCTATACTGGAACAAAGAGCCATCTGCACATAGGACTGGTGGGGAAATAATTTCTACTATATAACAAGAGCAACTAGACTACAAGAAAAGTGTTTTGATATAACACATGTTGAAGACTATCTCCTGTACTTTCTAACCTAATTAGTTCATATTTGAAGCTTTCGGTACAAAAACACTTTTAGGAGGCTTCTGCTGGCTTTTTCTTTTCATCTGTGCTAATTATTATACCTGCAATCACATAAACAACCTTTTGCATTGCGAGGAAAAACAAAGGTGTGAGTGGTTAATTTGCAAAAGCAAGTGGCCCATTGCTTGTGCAATTAGCAGACCTCTAGCATATTAAATTTGGTGCCCAGTTATAGCTTAATTATTACAAGTGACAGAAACTATCCTTTAAAACTGACTTCATGAATTCATTTGCAATTTTCTCAAACTCTTCATCCCTTTGTAACTCTCTTTCAAATATCACAAACAAAACCAAAAGAAAAACATTACTGTCATTGGCCCACTTAATGATTTCACTCCTTCCACTTTCTAAGCTGTGTCCATTGGGTTCTCTGAACTAGAAGCTTTAAAATGAAAATAAACTTCTAATAGATAAAGTTTGTATCCAGTTGTAATATTTTAATGTTATAATACAATTCAATCACATCTTTCAACCAAGTAAGAGCTGTTTTAAGGGGCCTTTGCTAAATCTCTCACACCAAATCTAAAATAGAGAACAGTAGTTAGCTGTAAACACTGAGCTAATGGTATTCTTTCTACTCTAGATCTAATGAGGCTTAAACCCTGACAATGGAAAATAATTTTACAACAATATTTATTTAGATGATGAGTCTGGTTCTCTGACCCATGTGGTGATATATAGCAATGCTGTAAAGTAGATATGTCCCAGATGGACATTAAAGCACCAGCCTCATTCATTCTAGCAGAACTGACAAGTGGAGGGCAAGGTGTGTTTATTTTTTAAAACTGACTTCGATAATACTTCGATTAGTTAAATCAGTTTTGACCTCCTCTAAAAGAACTTTTAGAAGATAGCTTTAGGACATAATTTTCGAAAAGCGACATACCATGACAGTGTTTAATTGGGTTTTAAAAATTAGTGCAATTAGCGAGGATTTGTGACCAGAACATTTGCATATAAGCCTGGACTCTCTTTATGACTTTGACAAAGGACTAAGTTTCATGAAGCCTCAGTTTCTCCACTTGCAAAATGGAGATAGCAATCCATAGCCTTAGTCCCCTGAAAGAAAGAATTCTTTGTAAACTCTAAAATACCAGAAAAAATTAAGTTCTTGTTTTTGTTATTTATGGGGATTATCTGACACCGAAACAAATCATGGGTTGTTATGTGACCGTGTCTCAGAGCGGCGACCACGTGTTTGTCATCAACTTTTGGCCTAGGACTTGTCTTAACTCTTGGGTTAACAATTCCAACACCCACATGCGAAGGGTCCTCTTCTGCATGGTATGTAGGTGTATTTTCCTCATATTTTCTACAGATGTTTCAACTGAGTACCATGTGGGAATAAGCTGCCAGTTTACGTGACCCAAGATCTTCTAAGCCCACCCCTTTCCCTTTCTTTTCCTACCCAACTTCAATTTCCAGGTAAAGTTCAGAGTTTCATTTAGAGTGAAGTGGCTTTGCCCAAGGGCAAAAAGGTATTAAGCAGGCCAGGACCTCACTCATCAATCCTATCTTATTGTGGGGCTGATCTTTTCTTTGAGCCGGAAGGCATCTTTGATTTAATATTGTCTTCAGCAGTTTCATGAGATCAAATTCATCAAACATAGCCCAAATTATTAGGACTGACAGCTCAAGTGTTACTTTTAAAAACCAATGTCCAAAAAATAACATCATATTAGGATAAAATTATAATTTTTTATTCACTTTCTTTCCTTTTCATCTTTACTACCACACACATAAAGCCTTTAAGCCTTAATATTAGAAACAAAATCTCTTAATAAACTAAGTGAGAGACTAAGGAAGTAATATTTTTAATGGATGTTTTTAAACTGTCCATGTAAAAAGGTTAATTCTGAAGGGATGAGTTTTTAATACTTCAGGCTCAGGTACCACAAGAAGAAGTACCATCCTACTGTCTTTGGAATCACATCAAATAGGACGGGGAGCTTCTTTTCACGGTGTCACCAGAAACTGGGTGCAAGACAAGTTCACTGGTGCACCAAATTTTTCCTCTTTAGCAAACAGTGCTAGTGAAAATGCATGTCATATGTTGAAAAAGCCTTTGGGAAATTATGGTACAAAAGCAATATGATGAATTAATTTTCATATTCTCGCCTCTATATTCTACTTTTAGCCTGTAAACATTAGCTTGTAAGCATGCTAGCATGATATAAGTCTGTTTTTGTCCTTTTTATAAAGTAATCTATTACATCAGTAATCCTGCCCCAGCTCCCTGCAAAAATTCATGCTCTGATAAACTCAAAAGAGTTTATGGCTGTTAATCCTGTGGCTTTGCTTGCCCTTTGTTATTTCTGTTGTGATTCTGTTTCTACTTATGGGAAAATTACCCCTTTTATTGTACCTACTGTCATATGATCGATTTACAGAATCAGTTTCTAACCAAGTACATCACATTTTAGTTCTTTCCCCCAAAGCTCACTTACATTCAACATAATAGGGTAGTACATAAGAAGATGATAACTCTTTTTTTTTTTTTTACTTCCTATGTCATGAAGCAAAAATAGAGTAGAAGTAAAGAGATGTTTACCTTATTGCCTTACATGAGAAGCTGACTGATGTTAATGTTTGATCGGTTTCGAGGAAGGTAGGCACCAAAAAACATGTACCAAATTCTCAGCTACCCAATACACTCAGCGAGCACTAATCTGGGATAAGAGATCAATCATATGGAACATAGAAAATGCAGGGCAAAAGAGGTGGTTCCTATTCTCAGCAAGGGACCTGTTCTGAGGGCGTGTGATTAAGCAGAAGTGCAACACATGCCAGCATCAGTGAGCAACACACTCCCTCATCTCTGAAGGTTTCTGAGCAGGACACATTCTCAGAAGTTGTGGGTGGAGCCATCTAGCATGGTCAGATGAAAACCTGGTTATTAGCAAGAAAAGTCCATGCAGAGGGCTGCAGGGGGTTTTCAGAGATCCAATCCAGAGCAGACAGGCTTCCTTATCTCTGATCTAGGGTTTTTGGAGGAAATAGCAGAAGCATTTCCAATCACCAGCAGTATTCATGTTGTCTAGAGGGGACGTGAGTGCTGGCTAACTGGGAAGCCAAGTAAATGAGAGTTTGGTTTAAAGATAGCTCCTTGAGATAGATGATAAAGGGAGTTGTCTTAAAGTTTCCTAAAATGCTCTTTCAATTATCCTTCACTTTTTTCCCAAATCTCTTCTGTTCAGCAGCTGTTCCAATTATCTCTTTTTTAAAACTCATCCAGTTCCCCTCTATTGTCTCCCTTTCACTATCCACTTTCTCTATTCATCCGTTCTTTCACAATCAAAGATGTTAAGATTCATCCTAGTGAATCCTTATCTTGAAAATTGAGCTTTGTTCAGTAAACTCTCTTGATTTGTTCCATTTACATTCTCATAAAGCAAACGCTTACATGACCTTAAACTTTCTCAACAAAATTAAATGTCAACTAGTTAGCCAAAACCTACTATCTCTCTATTGTACTTTTAGGAACTTCAATTTATTCTGCCATGGTACATCTTTTTTAAGAATCTTTGCTTCATTTACTCATTCGTTTACGCTCATTCTCTCAAAAATTTATTTGATGTATATTTTTATTTGCAGAGAAACTATGTCAGATGTTGGGGGTGGAGGTGGGGGGAGACAAAGACACAGTCTCCATCTTCAAAGGTCACAATCCTTTGGAAGAGACAGACATCTAGATAAATTCCAGCTGAGTGTAATGTAAATATATACAGAATCATATGAAAGTTTAAAAGAAAAGACAATAGTTTGCCTGAACATACAGGAGAAGTTTCAAAGCAAAAAGTATATTTGAGATGGTTCTTGGGGAATGAGTAGAAATTCATCAGGCAGACAAAGGAAGAAATAAAAATAATGCTATTACAATTATCATGCTTGTATGTAACAGAAATTGTGCTGAGCCCTTTCCATAGGCCATCTTATTTAATCTTCACAATAGCCCCAAAGAGATAGCTGTTTTTATTATCTTCATCTACCAGATGACAAAACAAGCTTAAAAAGGTGAGTAACTTTCCCAAAGGGGATGTCAGACAGGGGGAAACATACATACAAGGCATTGTGTATGAAAAAGCAGGAAGAATTAAGGAAATGATCAGCAGTTTAATGTGCTTAGGATGAAATAGGGGCAAAATCATATGGTAAAGAGGCAGAAAATGAGACCAGAATTATATCTGGAAAAGCATAGAATACTTAAAGAATTTCGCTTTCTTTCCCCATAATGTTGATGGCATAGAGAAGAAATGAATGCCCCCACTTCCAAGGTCTTTTTCTGCTTCCTCTTTGCTCACAGCGAATTAAATGCCAACATTAAAGGATATGAGGGCTGAGGCATAGATGTCCTCCGTCTCTGGGGTGGATGTGCTTGACTTAAGCTACAGTAGTTATTACTTGGATAACTCAAGGTTTTCCATGGCTGAAATAGCCCAGAATTCTGATAATCAGGGGTCATACAGGTGCCTTCAGCCATAGGAAAATTCCCCATGCTCTACACCCTATTTAGAAAGAAGTTTTGTGAAATAAGGATTATGATATGGTTCTGGTTCTAGGAAACTCCCTCACCTAAGGCCACTGAGACATTTCCAAGGGAGGACAAGCCACACAATATCCAGAAGCCTAGCTCAGCCCTTCACCCTATGCATGGTAGACTCTCCAATGCAGTTCACCAAGCAATGAGCAGAAGGGGCACCATCTTCCTGGTATGCATTGGACCCTGACTTGCAAAAGGTTTTCAGTCAACTCTTGCCCCATTACATACTTAGATGCCCAAATCCTTCATCATAAGGAGAAATTTTGGTACGCCAAGCAAATACTATAAACTCTTAGTTGTCTAAAATACTGAATTAAAAAGATGTCCATAAAGACAATTTTCAGATAATTAGGGCTTCCGAAGTCTCTCCTTCAAATCAGCAGTGGAACTGATGTGAGTGCCTACTATGGTCTGGGTGGTATGAGGGAGAGGAGGCTGAGGTTCAAATGAAGTCAATAAAACACAAGCAAACAACTGCACTGTCAAGTAGAAGGTACAGTGTGACAAGGGAGCTGCAATGTACTCTGAGAATTCAAAGGAGAGAGCACCTCTCCTTATGGAACATTTTTTTCCAGAGCATAGTAATAAATAGAAAATTGAGTGCTATTTGGATATCACTTCTGCTTCCTCTTCACAAATGGACGGTGTAAAGGTGAAGCAAAGTAAATGAATAATCCACAAATTGAAAAGTATGGAACTAAGTACATTTCTGCTTCCCAGTGTAAATGGACAAATAAATGTTTTGGCACATTCGTATCACATAGCTGGGTGACTATGAGCAATTTGTATTTTACTGGTTCTTGTCTCATCAGCTAAAGTAGAGCACAGAATTCTGACAACAGCATTTCTGGGAAATCCCATGGTTTGTCAAATATATATATATATATATATATATATTAATCCCTGTCAGTCATCTTATGCTGGTGATTTTTTTCCTCTTCCGCTCAGCTTCCTCCCTCCCCTGGAGTCCTTGCTCCAAACCACACTGCTTAAGGGGAAGAGTCGAGCCAAGACTCAAATTCAGTTTTGTCTAACTCTGAATCTAATACTCTTAACCAGACTGGATTCTCATTCCTTACTCTCAAGAAAGACTGGATCTTGGTCAAATTGATCTATTTCTAACAGTAACGATCCAGAAAACATTAACCATGTTCTTATGAGTCATTTTTAGGCCTTAACTTGAATATTCAACTGTTCAACTAGAAAAAGGAAGTGAAAGGCCAGTTTGCATTCACACAGCATTTTATTCACTTGCTCATATGTCTCATTTGTTTATTTATTTATTTAATTTGTTTAATTAATTCTGTCTATGTTTCTTTCATTTAACACATATTTATTATACATCTATGAACCAGAGACTGCTTGAAGCTGTTCATATATTGGAAACTACAATGAAACAGAAATCAATGTTTTCCAGAAAGCTTCCTTTCCTTAATCCAACCTGCAGATCCCCAGACTCATGTTGTCCCTCAGCTCCAAAATCATCAGTGATTTGACAAAGACAGCATACTTCTTCTTCTCCTTCCTTATCTTTCAAGAACCCTGATGTGAACTTAATCTAATTTGCTCTCTCTAAGGCTATTACTGAAATAATCATGTCACTTTAAACATGATGCAGTAGAAAGCCCACTAGACAAAGAGAAAAGAAAAAAGTAGATTAGATCTCATCTCTGCCACTATTAACTCTGGAAAGTTAAACAAATAAGTTAATTTCTTTGAACCCAAGTTACTGCATGTATTAAATTGGGAGAAGGAATAGATTTGGATTCAACATTTCTAAGAATTATTCTCTGAACACCTAATTCATATCTGAATTTCACTAGGTGTTTTCCTTATTACAATATGTATTTTATTTAAACCTCACTTTAATAATGATCTAACTGAAGGTATATGATGTTGGCTTGAATAAAGTTACATAGCTACTAACTGCATGATTTTTGTTGGAATACAGGTATCCTAATTCTACTTTAAGACCTGACCAGATGACCACAAAGAATTCTTTTAGCTCAAAAATTCAATTCCTGCTACCTTTGCGGTTTTATTTCAACTTCTCAACTACTCAGAGTAAACTCTTCACACAGAGTTGACTTCTAACTTTCTCAAATATACATTCTTCTGTTTATGAAGCCCCTTTTTTCTCTTTTTTAAAAAAAAAATCTCTATGTTATTGAGCAAGATGACCTTCTCTTTCATCCCTTACTACAGATAGATATCTACTTATATCTTTATTTGTATGTTCTAAGATACTTCACAATTAAGTACAACCTAGATAACATATGTGGAAATTAACTATTACATATCAAATGCCCTAGGTGTTTTATATTAATCAATATGTTCAAAATCTATTATAAGCAAAAATAACAAAAGTTCAAGTATCTATATTAGGGATGAATAGAAATAGGGAGATTTCTCAAATAAACCTGGCAAAGACAAAGACATTCCAGGAATAAAAACATCAGAGGATTTACACATGTCCCTATCTCTGGCATCAGAAATCAGAATACCAAGGATATCAAAATTTTGTGCCATGCCAGATGATTGGGCCATTATAAAGGAGTTTCTTAGTTGATCCCAAATAGATATGCTCAGACCTAACCATTCTTTTAACAAACAATGATGGGAAATAATCCAAAAATCTCAACTTGGCCAAGAAGAGCTCAATTCCATTGCATCCTATCTCCATTTTAGTGGGACTCATGCCTGAAAATTCCGAATTCCTAAGGGTACAGCGGGAGAATAGAGAAAGAAGAGATATAGAAGGGAAGAGTTCTACCATGTTTTCTTTTATGATTACTGTTTCCCTTTAATGAGATTTTTTTTAAAAACCTGCCTATAACAGATGAATCAACTAAGTGAATCCACACAGGTTGAAGAGGAAACTAAGAACTAGAGATTGTACTAAAATCCTCAAGGGTCTGTATTAGGGGGTGAATAAGAATACTGAACTTAGCCAGGGTCCTTCTAAAGCAGGAAGCCTAAAATTCTCTATTTTTTTCAAGATTCATCTCAAACACCAACTACTCCATAAAGCGTGTCTTGATTACTCAGCCTTAAACAGCTCTGATCATTCTTGTCATTCCTTTCTTTAACTACTGTCCATCCCCCCCACATCATGTCTATCTTCATCTTTAATCCTAAAGCTCTTTTGTTACTTTCATGCCTGGGTATTCAAGGGCTAGTGAA
>NW_011888823.1:2176336-2190148 GCF_000151845.1 Pteropus vampyrus
AAAGAAAAAAGTAGATTAGATCTCATCTCTGCCACTATTAACTCTGGAAAGTTAAACAAATAAGTTAATTTCTTTGAACCCAAGTTACTGCATGTATTAAATTGGGAGAAGGAATAGATTTGGATTCAACATTTCTAAGAATTATTCTCTGAACACCTAATTCATATCTGAATTTCACTAGGTGTTTTCCTTATTACAATATGTATTTTATTTAAACCTCACTTTAATAATGATCTAACTGAAGGTATATGATGTTGGCTTGAATAAAGTTACATAGCTACTAACTGCATGATTTTTGTTGGAATACAGGTATCCTAATTCTACTTTAAGACCTGACCAGATGACCACAAAGAATTCTTTTAGCTCAAAAATTCAATTCCTGCTACCTTTGCAGTTTTATTTCAACTTCTCAACTACTCAGAGTAAACTCTTCACACAGAGTTGACTTCTAACTTTCTCAAATATACATTCTTCTGTTTATGAAGCCCCTTTTTTCTCTTTTTTAAAAAAAAAATCTCTATGTTATTGAGCAAGATGACCTTCTCTTTCATCCCTTACTACAGATAGATATCTACTTATATCTTTATTTGTATGTTCTAAGATACTTCACAATTAAGTACAACCTAGATAACATATGTGGAAATTAACTATTACATATCAAATGCCCTAGGTGTTTTATATTAATCAATATGTTCAAAATCTATTATAAGCAAAAATAACAAAAGTTCAAGTATCTATATTAGGGATGAATAGAAATAGGGAGATTTCTCAAATAAACCTGGCAAAGACAAAGACATTCCAGGAATAAAAACATCAGAGGATTTACACATGTCCCTATCTCTGGCATCAGAAATCAGAATACCAAGGATATCAAAATTTTGTGCCATGCCAGATGATTGGGCCATTATAAAGGAGTTTCTTAGTTGATCCCAAATAGATATGCTCAGACCTAACCATTCTTTTAACAAACAATGATGGGAAATAATCCAAAAATCTCAACTTGGCCAAGAAGAGCTCAATTCCATTGCATCCTATCTCCATTTTAGTGGGACTCATGCCTGAAAATTCCGAATTCCTAAGGGTACAGCGGGAGAATAGAGAAAGAAGAGATATAGAAGGGAAGAGTTCTACCATGTTTTCTTTTATGATTACTGTTTCCCTTTAATGAGATTTTTTTTAAAAACCTGCCTATAACAGATGAATCAACTAAGTGAATCCACACAGGTTGAAGAGGAAACTAAGAACTAGAGATTGTACTAAAATCCTCAAGGGTCTGTATTAGGGGGTGAATAAGAATACTGAACTTAGCCAGGGTCCTTCTAAAGCAGGAAGCCTAAAATTCTCTATTTTTTTCAAGATTCATCTCAAACACCAACTACTCCATAAAGCGTGTCTTGATTACTCAGCCTTAAACAGCTCTGATCATTCTTGTCATTCCTTTCTTTAACTACTGTCCATCCCCCCCACATCATGTCTATCTTCATCTTTAATCCTAAAGCTCTGCTGTTACTTTCATGCCTGGGTATTCAAGGGCTAGTGAAGTCCAGACCTTTTGCCTCATGTGTTCCCCAAGCCACCGGCTTCCTCTGACTTGAATTCCATACATGCTCTGGTAATGATCTTGCAGAATGCATGCCCATCTATAAAAACTAAATCACCTTGAAACTTGCCCAGAAGTTCTTTAAATATTTTTCATTTGAACCTGTGGGCTACTCACATGAATTCAGAGTTAGTCTCTTCAGTTTCCTTCTTGCTTGTAAATACAGAATGAGATTCAGGATAGCCAACTTCGTACTGCTCTTCAGACCTGGCATTAACAATTTGAAGCTGAAATATCAGCAGTACTTCATAGAATGGACAGAACACAGTTGCCTTGTCCTTTAAATGTAGCTGGTATTGTTCTGTTGATCAATTCCTAAAAGACCAGTGGAAAAATCTCTTTTCCCTATAATTGGATATTTGTTTCAGGTTTGTCCCCATCAGCCAGAACATGCAAGGGACCAAAATGTGAACTGTCTGGCACCCACATAGATTAGTCTAAGTTCCCCATATCTATAGTTCTCCTTATAAAAAGTAGTCTCTTGCCTGTGATCAAAATCTCTAAAACTGTCATTCACCAAGGTCAAAATACCATGTGTCTGTCTTAAAGACTCTCATTCAGATCACAGTAGTTAAATGCCAACTACGTAACTATAAAAGCTCATTTGGGCTAATATAAAACGGAAAAAAAAAAAAAAAAGATCTTTAGGAAATACCAAAAAGATCTATGGCCCAAAACCATATCTTGGCCCACCAAAAGCTTTGCTACAAGTATAATTTACTTTCCCAAATTTCCATCTTTGTTTTAATCAACCAGTGCCACTAGCCAATGCAATGAATATTGGAGGATTTTTAAATTACCACCTAAAAAGCTATAGCCTCACTCCTCTTGTCTGCCACTTAGCAGCAGAAGGCCCAAGCAGGACGATGCAACCCAGAGCGAATGCTACATGCAGGAGGCGGGCTTCTAGGAAGAAGGACAGAATCAAGACAGTTATTCTTCCTAAGTTTACTAATCAATGAGTCCCCCATATTCACTGATGGGTAGTAGGTTGCAAGGTAGAGAGAGAAGCTAGCAGATATACTTGGATGTGGAAGAAAATGTCAGGAGTGGGGACAAATCATTTCTCCCTTCACAATGTCCTATTCATCCCTAGCAGCACTTAGCAAAAAATTTCTCATTTAATAGATGCTCAAAATATATAGTTATTGGCATGAAACTGAATTAGAGAGAAACCTGGATGTATTTCCTGTTCTGTTTTACTGTTAGCCTAACAGAAAAATCTTACAAATGTGAAAGAAGTAAACTCTCCTGAAATGTATATTAATTCGTAAATCCCTCCAGTATACAGAGTTAGTTAAGGGATGAGATATTTTATTGACTCTAAGAGGTTTAATTAGAGAGTCCTTTAAAATTAAGTTCTCAATTGGTCATTTCTCATTCTCTGGCTCAGGACATGTTTTCAACCAGCTGTTTTAACCCGTTTTCCCCTTGTGGACTAGTCGGAAATACCAAAAAAGCTTTTCATCCTGGAAGCACCACTATACTGATTTTCCAGGTGGCTGTCCCAAGGCTTAGCCAAGACCAGGCTTCTCTCATATCTGCATAATTGCAGAATATTAAACTGGAAAGGATAACACAAATCATCTAGAATAATGCTCTTATTACTCCGTTTGAAAAATTGAAGTCTAGAGAAAACAAGTGATATTTCCAGGTTCCCTCAATATCTGTAATGGCAAAACCCAGGCTGGACCCGAAGCCATGTGACCCTGTGAACAGGAATCTCACAGCTGTGATATCTTCTTCACAGTCCTTGGACCAAGGGCTACCATTTTGGTTGCTCTGTTCCTGACGTTGGCTGCGATATCATACACTAGGAAAAATAGAAACATGAGCTAAAACAATTACGATTCCACCCAAATCACCTTACATGTTTCTCTTAGGGCCAGGGATGGGGAGGTGCAGACATTCTTCGTCTAAAGCTGCTTGACCTCTATTTGATTGAAAAGCAACATCTGGTCTCCAGGCTTCCAGTGGTGTTTCTCCTATTGAGAGGTAGCCAATTGCAGACAGATGTGACACTTCCTCAACACGTTGTGTTGACATCACTGACATATACCTTATTTGAACAATGGGCAGTCAGGCTTCTCAACACCTCTAAATCTGAAGCAATTCCAGCCCAAGATGGTGGAGGAGCTAATCTGTGCATAGACTTTTCCATGGAGAGATGCAAAACAAGTCCAGATCTCATGTTTTTTTTCTGCCCCGCATCCTGTCACTTCAGCCCAAACCATTCTCTTTCATACAATAAATGTGAATCACAGAGCTAACGTCATGAACAGGTACATGACCCATGGGGAAAAAATGAATACATCTTAAATTTCAGCCACCCAAAAAGCCGTAGCCTCTTACACCTGTCACGTGGTGACTTAATTCTCACTCTAGGAGCCCAGCTTCCCCCTAACCCATTTTCTCCTATCTACTTCTCGGTATCCTTACTACCCTGAATTTCACGAAGTACATGAACAGATACTATTACCTCCAACTTCTCAGAGGGAAACCTTTAGTCCAGAAAGAAAATATTGGTTGGCCAGAGGTCACTTAAGTAGTTTGTGGCAAAACTAGGATTAAAACTGGGGACCTGATTCTAATTCTGTTTATTCCAAGGGATCAAAGAGAAAAGTCATATAAACAGTCAAGAGTTGTTAGTATAACATGAAAATGCTGCTATTATTATTATTTATATTACCAGTATTATTATTAATTACAACAGTCAGAATTATCTTCTCTATTGTCTTTTCTCAGAAAAGTGGCTCTTTGCAAATCACATGACATCAAGGGCATTGCTTATATTTCCTTCTAGATCATTTCTCCATCTTAACTTTCTTCATTTCCTGCTTTTATCTATGAGTGGTATTTATTGAGAGCTTACTACATGCCAGGCACTATTTTAAAGTGCATTATATGAGTTAACTAATTTGATCCTCGTGAGGTAAAAATTAGAAATAAAACACAATCAGTCAGAAACAGAGACAGGATTTGAACCCAGACAGGTACCAGAGAACATGCTAGGAATCATTGTGCTATTCCCTCTCTAGGCACACACTAAAAGCTTTCATATTTATATGATCAGATTTAGTAATTGTTTAATTAACTGAAAAAGTTAGATAAAACAGGAGGTCATTAAAAAGAGAAATACATACTTAAATTTATCCTATGTATTTATTTTAAGTTAAAATGATATATTTTTAGCAACTTGTTTTCAAGTCTTTCAAAACCATTCACTGACCCTACTGTGGTGATCATTTTGCAACGTATACAAGTATTTAATGATCACATTGTACACGTGAAACTAATATATTATGTCAAGTATAACTCAATAAGAAAGAAGAGTAATAGAACTTGAGTTAGTCTGATTATGTAACTCATTCTAAAGCAATTGATTAAATCATGTCAATGTTCACTATTGTTCAACCAATTTCTGATTTTTGCAGAAGCTGAAAAACCTCAGTTTTTACAGAATACAATAGAAATTTACAATAAATGTTGTGCTGAAGATATTTTAGTGAAAATTTTTTGACTATAAACTTCTAAAATTAATCTTGGGAACAACAAAATAGACAGCATTAAAATTTCTGAAATTTTTTCGTAAAATGGAATTATTTAGGGATGCATGATAAATATATTCTTGTAGCTCAGTCTTTTCCTATTTTAAATATTTGTTGCTTCATGTGAAAGAAATGTTTCAAATTTCAAATCAAAAAGATACTCTTCAATAAAAAAATTCAACTTAATTTTCCAAAAACCAAGTCATTTTTTGGATGGGAGCTCATATCTTGTTGGTTCACATAATTAGATAGCTAAGTTTTAAAGGGCATAAACAGCTTTCTTTGAAGAAACACAACTGGCTCTTGGAAAACATATAAATAAACTTTGAGCATTCAGTAGGCCACAGGTATCACTGAATATGTTTGCAATAAGGAATGAAAAACATCAGTTGGACCAGTAAGTTGAATAATAGTGGTTGGTTCATGTAGTTTCTGCTGTATCTAACACTAATATGCTATTATGCTATTAGAGGTGCTATTGTGTGGCATACCCAGTGGCACATAATACCTAAATTTTGCTATTTCTAAATGAAAATACAACAAAAGCTTATATAAGTACCTTAGCTATTGGTTTAGATAGAAAATGTTACATTAATTCAACAAAGAAGCAGATAAAAGGAAAAACATAAGGGGCTTAGGAACTGGCTAGTTATAAGAAAAAGAGAAGAGAAGACAAAAGCAATTCTGAGTTTTCATGTCTGGGCGCCTAGAAAAATGAACAATAGAATGAGGCTGAGAACATTTGATGGAGGTACGACATGACTGTCAGACTATGGCATGAGTGTTATTAATTTGAAGTTAGCAGAACATCTAAGAGTAAATATTTAGAAGGGCATTGGGATTGAATGTTGCATCCTGGGACCAAAGTCTAGGTTGCTGAGGCTATAAATTTGGGTAAGTTTTCTAAGGAAAAGAGAGGAGAAAAGGGAGAAAAGACTTTTGAAATATCAGTGTAATCATTACAATGTCAACAAATAGAAATTAGCGGTCTGGAGGAAAGCAATAAAGAGTGGTCCACAACTTCCCCATTATGGCAGTTGGCACCCCTTCAAGATCTTAAAGGTGCTAAATGATGCCACTTTCTTTTAATGGTTCTAATGCCAAGTAACTCTAGAAATATCCGTGTGCCTTCCTCTCTGGAGTTTTCCTTCCAAGACAAGATTAAAAAAAGACAAGTGCCAAAGGAGATAGGTACCTTAGAGTATTGCTGTGTTAGGTACCTCCACAGGCTGATGAATTGTGGGTATGTTTATTCATTGTCAGTGAAACCTACTAACCCAGCAAGCTGGTCCATCCCTCCCTAGAAAAAGAGAAGAGCTTATAGTCTGAGGATCACTGCCGCAGTCCTGCAGTAGTGTTCTCTTCACCCAGGAGCAGAAAAACAGTCTCCCTTTCCTGCCAAATTACACTCCACTTTTCAAGGTTCCATTCTTTCTCCAAACCCAGTGTTCCCAATGTTAATATGTCTCAATCACATGCTCACACATACACACCCACACTCTTAGTTGAATCTTTTAGCTATGCTACATACTTAAAATACCTCTCCTAACTTTCTCATCCCAGCTTGAGAGCAGAGCAATTCCCTTGCATCTCAATCCCCAGGTAGACTTCCATTTCTGTCTCAGAATGAGTGATTTTCTTTCAGGCAAAAAGCCCATTCTCAGTTATGCTATTTCCAGCTGTCTGTGCTTCTGGGTAAAGAAAAGTTTATCTAATTCCTTAGTGGGACTATGCTGAACGTGTTACATGCATCAGAATTTTAAATAGATAAGCAAAAGCACCAAAGCAAATTCACATTTAGTGGTAGAATTGTACATTCTATTTTTTTATAGAAATTTCCCCAGAAAACCTCAAAGCCCTCTACTTAGCTAGTCATCTGCTGTTTACTCTAGCCCTTTCTTTCTTTCCTTTGCATTTTTCCGTTTTTGTGCTTCTACTGAGCGAGAAGGTTAGCAGAAAATTTCACCATTGGAGGAATGAAATGAACCGTGTCCCCCCAAGACTGGAGTTTGGGTGAGACTCAATAACCATCCATAAATTCACTGGCAGTCGGTGTCCCCGAGATATCTGCTCAGGGTCACACGTACTGGTATCATCATTGAATCAGACATCATATTTCCAGATTTTAAATTTTAGTGCCATTTCTCCTTAGATATGTTATTTTTCTTGCTAGGTAGTAACTTAAAAAAAATGCTTATTTTAAAGAAACATTGTTCACTCTATTCCCTTTGGAAAATTAGAAAGTGAAAAAAATAAATTAAGATCATCCACAACCTCACTCATCTTTGAAGTAGTCGCCCTTAACTACTAGTTATATTTTATTTACTGACTTTTTTCTCCCTACTTTATATATTTAGCCATTTTTGCACAAATTCAGATGTTGCTATGTTTCAATTATATAATCTGACTTCTTGATGTATATTTTATTGGAAATATTTCCCACCCTTTTAAAAATTATTAGAATCACTTTTGGTGACTGAATGATACTTCGTCCCTATTATAAGATACTCGGGTTATTTCTATGTTTTATATCATAGAAACCGCTGTAATTACCAACTCGAGGGTCAATGGTCAGCTACACTCATCAGCTGCTTGATCTCAGACTACTTGCCTGACCTATCTGTAAGTCTTCTGGTCCTTCATCTATAAAGTTGTAATAATGATAAAACTACACTTTTAGGATGTCTTAGAGTATCAAGGAGTTCATAATTGCAAGGTTCTTAGAAGAATAAGTACCTAGTAAGTACCATAAAAGTTTGGATGAAGAAATAAGCAAATGTTCAGTTCTTACTATCTTCACAGGTCAATCAAACAGTAATTCAATGAAAGTTTGTTCTCAGCCCTATCCTGGGGGTTAGGAGGAAGAAAAGAAGATAAATTATAAGAAGCTCATGTCATCTTTCTTGCATTTACTGAAGCGTTTAGTAATCCTAGACAGAGCATATAGCACCGAAACACAAAATATATACATGAATCGATCTCTTCAGAAAGAAATATTCTTCCTTCTATAAATCAATAGCTAAATAAGTGGATGATTAGTATCTATAATGAGAAGATGAAATCTTGCCCATTAAATTATTGCTTAAAAATCCTTGTGTGTTCTCAAAACATATCCTATTTCACTTTTAGGATTTTATAAATCTTTATTTTATTGCATATATGTTTATAATTTATGTTATGTATCTTCATGGACAAAATGTATATTGTAAAAGCAGGCCAAAAAAACCCCATGTAAAATCTGGTTAGATGTAAACACAAATATCATTTTGGCAACTATTTTTCCCATGTCTATTCAGACTACTTTCCCACTTGTGCCAATACATATAGTTTCTATTCAACACTACACATATTACTACGTAACCAGCACTTTTACTTAACATAATCTAAGTACCTTTCCATACTGATAACTATAGAGCTGTTTTATTTTTTAGAAATCCATTTTATGAGTGCACTTTAACAGACTTAGATGAACCCCTGTTATTGCACGGTTATAAACTTCTCACTATTACAAACAAGTCTGTAATAAACATCTTGAGATAAGTACCTTTGTGTACTTATCCAATTCTTTCCCTTGGGTTAAATTCCTCAAAAAAGGAATTGCTGATCCAATCATATGTATATTTCAAGACTTTTGCCAAATTGCCTCCAGGAATATAAACTCCCGCCGGTAGAATATGAATGCCTGTTTTCCAACATTTTTGAAAATTTTCATTCTTTCAGTTTCACCAATGTGATAACTAAAATGCAGTATCATTACATCTCTTTGATTACTAATAAAGCTTAAACTTTTAGAAAGATATTTTATACTTAAAAGTTATATCAAAAATGAGTCTAAGATTAAGGAGATGAAGACTACAGATACACATACTATAGTAGTTCTTAAAGCTATTTGGCTCCTTATCTGATGAAAACTGAGGATCTGATGAAAATTGTGTGGGCATGGAGGGGAGGGACACACATACTCACAAAATGTTGCTTACAATTTCCTAACTCTCCTATGGTCTATGAGCTTAATGATGTCCACAGAGGTGTCTGCCTTAAACTAACGCTAAACGAGAAACCACACATTCACCATGCTTCCACCCTGCTTCCTTGGAACATATTCCATGAGTTCCTGTTTTCCAGTAGCAATGAACAGAATTAGAACTAATTCCACCAGCAACTTCTCCAGCTGTACTATAGTTATACAAAATCTCAGCATGAGAAAGACAAGCAAACTGGAAGGCACTAGCTTTAGTAATGGATGATTTGGGTAGGTGAGCCATTTTTCTTCAAGGCATCCAAGGCTGTGAGGTCTAAGAGGAGAGCCCAGAATACTGGCAAAGAAGAGCTGAGGTTAAGTTATTAATCCTCAGATAAGTCACATGGGGCTCCAAGAGCTATTAGGCTCTTATAGATTTTATAAAGCTTATGGGGGAGAAATGAGTACAAGCAAACTCCTCTGAGAAAATCTGCTGTAAAGTAGCCAATCTCAAATAAATACATTAGGGGATAATTATTAACTTTTCTTAGAGATTTTTCGTTTGACAACGGGTTTTATTATAGGTCTCCTCTAAACAGCACCTAAGAGCATTTAAAAATAATTCCATTTTTAAAAAATGTGATTTACCACCCACTTATTGTGTAAAATGTCTAGTTCTCCTGAGACTAAAGACATTCTATGCCAATAAGCTGTTTTAATGCATCATCTGTGGCTCCTTGGGAGGCCACAATGCTTGATAGATAGAGGGAGTAATCCATTGTGTTATTACAGAGGCTGTACTTAGAAGGATAATCAATAGATCGGTGTCAACCTGAGGAGCAGAGGGGAGCATCACTAGTGGATTTTTCTTGACTTTGACTTGAAAATATTGGTATTCCCTGTTTCTGCCAGTGATCTGCATGATGGAATAGTTAGTAGAACATTAAGCTTTGTGGGTGACACAAATCTAGTGTGGCTGGCATTTTGCATTGGAAGATTAAATGCCCTGCTATATTTAAAGAGTGTTCAGGAGTAGAGAGAATTGAACAAGAAAAGGATAAGTGAAGGAGAGCTTCACTGGAGAGAAGCAGCATGAGCCACTAACTAAAGAAACACAAAGGAGAGAGGACCTACCTGTCTTAAAAAAGCACAGCAACCAAATGCCATAAAGAATCAAATTTGAAGATATAATGTCCTTGGACCAATAATTGTGCTTCAGTTTTAAAAAGAAAACATTCATTTATTCATTCAATAACATATGTCAAGCACCAACTCTAGGCCTGTCCCTGTAATGCTGATATGAAAATATAGGCACCATTATCCTATCCTCCCAACAGATCATCTTTGATAATGAAATATGTTTTCCTAGGAACTAAAATCCAATAAGTTTCTTCTCAGTTTTGGAGAAAGGATGAAGATTCTGCAAGACCATTGAGGGAGAGTCACAGACAAATGGGGTAAAAGGTAAGACCCTAATTGAAAAGACAAAGTAACTAGGGGTTTTCCGCCTCAAGAGTGATTTAATGAAGGTAATTGGCTATTTTCCATTTACTTAGAATGGAAATTCTTTTAAATGGGCCTGAATGATATAAATAAAGACAATGCTGGGATAGTCAAAGTAAAAATAGGATATAGTGGATAGTATGGGAATGTCCTTTGTAAAACTGAAAATGTAATAATCCCTGTTGGCTAAGGCCCCCATTAAATGAAGAATATGCTTCATGGCCTCCCATATTTTTTCTAATTGATTCTGTCTATAAAAGTTCTGATTCGCGAATGCTTTTCAAATTTCCAAATTGGTGGAAAGAGTATGAATTTGGTGGGAATCCACCTGGATTGGTATCCTAGGTCTACCACTGACAATGTGATGCTGAACATGTTTTTAACTTCTGTGTACCTCAGTTATCTATAAAATGTGGGGAAAGATGTTTATACCATGGGGTTGTTGCAAGGATTAAATTATAATTTTGTATATATTTAACACTCAAGGTAGTGTGTCTGGTACTTAATAGACACTCACTAAATCTTTAACAATTAGTTCCTCTCTTCCTTCATGATGACCTTTAACACATTCATTCTTTAGTCATTGCTATGTGGGAATTGGCCTTATCTTTGCAAGTATATTGTGGGTAACCAATGTTATTTTTTTTTTTCAGATTTTTTACTTTTCATACCAGGTTCTAAGCACATAGTAAGTCAGGTGGAGGGAAAAAAAGAAGAAAAAGAAGGAAGGAAGGAAGGAAGGAAGGAAGGAAGGAAGGAAGGTAGAGAGAGAGGAAAGAAGGGAGGAAGAAAGAAAGAAAGGAAGGAAGAAAAAAGGGAAAAAAAGAAGAAAGAAAAGTTGAATATATTTATCAATGTTCAGGCAGTATTTCTATAGTATCATTTTAAATTATTCTTCCAATCTAGATATAAAAAAAAAAAGTTTCATAAAATTCTTCCCAGGAAAACAGAAATAAAAGTAAATATGTTTTATTGTGTTTTATAATTAAATTTTAGCTTTTTATGAATGTTCTGCATCAATAAATGATACATTTTCAAATTGTAAATAGCTTATGATGATCAAAACAAACAGTAAAAATAGACCACAAATTGATACAAATAATTTTCTCTCTCTAAGGTGTTGATTGAACAAAATGGAACCTCATTGAGATCCAATTAAGAAGAACTCCCCAGGAAGCCATAAATGACCCAATGCATCTTCTAGGTTTACAAAAATAGCTCTTGGAGTGAAAGAAACTGTTGTTTTTGCTTTCATGTTTGCTCAAAATATTGTTTTAAAAAATCATCTTGAAATCAGTTGCATATTAACATAAAGTTTTCACATCATGGTTAGAGGAAGAAAGGAAGGAAAAATGAAAATAGGGAGAGAGACTAACACTTCATTCGCTCTGCTCTATTCCAAAACCTTACTGGACACTTTCGCATATGCCTCACTTAATTAAAGAAATTTGAAGTTTCAATTTGTGGACTCCAAAGTACTCGACTGGGTTGTAAGCGAGGGATCATAAGAGCATGCTGACAACAAACTGGTCTCCTAATACTAGAATAAAGACTTAAGCCTTACTTAAGGGAATTTGGCTCTTGTTGAATTAATGAAATATTTTTAGCCCAGCAGGACTTGTTTTTTAATTTTTTTATTCTGGAATAAATCACACAATTTCCTCAGGTGCAACTTTCCAGTTTAATTTTCAAGGAAACAAGTTTAAAAAAACCAGTAGCTCCCTTTTTGAGAAGGAAACAGACCAACCCTGATCAACCATGACACGTGGTACACTTTGCAAGTGGCAGGTGGGTCTTTTCTCTCACCACTTGATTTCTCACAGGCAAAGGGATATCATCACTAAGCATCAATCAGGCATCTTGTGGAATGGATAGTTATGCCAAGAGGATTCCAGACACAGTTCCCTTCTTAAATCATGCAAAATTAGCTTCCTTTGACTACAGATTTTCAGAGAATTCTGCTGGTGCCTGAGTCAAGTAGTTCGTTACAGTGACAAAACTGTATTGAACCACAAATAATAAGAACAGACGGTCAGGCTGCCAAAACCTGTCACTCTGGACTTCGTTCGTAGTGTTTTCATCATCGCCGTCGTCATCATCGTTGTCATTGTCATCATCATCGTAGTTGTCATCGTCATTGTCATCGTCATCATTGTCGTCGCTAAGCATCATGCCTAACCAAGAACTACTTTCTGGAACATGAGTTTAATACAGCTAACTAGGAGGCGATCTTTCACTCTTATTTCATATCTCAGTCCAAAAAATAAGCAAATTTAATGCCATGACTAGAAATGGCCTTTCAAGAAGAAAAGTTACCACTCATCTCTCCACAAATTCATAGAAGTGCCAAAATACAGATTCAATATTATTTATTCGGCCCTAATTGATCACTACTAGCCACCGGGCCGTACGGCACCTCAGCACTCGCAATAATCCTATCAAGTAATGACTATTAATGTCTTTATAGGTGAAGATATTAAGACTTAAGGAGGCTAAGAAGCGTATCGCAGGTACACAGCTAATCAGTAGTAGTCATGACGAGAACCAAGTTCTGATTTAAGTCCTTTGCTCTTTCACCATCATTTACACTGTCTTATATCCCCACACGCACCTGTAATAGCTGCAACCGTTCACCTCACCTCCTTTCAACTATTCTCTGCTATGCTTTAAACATCTGTTTTATCTGCAGATAAAACATGCTGATTGTATGATTGAAACCCTACTTGAATTACTGAGAGATTATTTTAACAGAATGAAATGAAGCTTATCTCCAAAACATTTATTGGGTAGATTGAAAATTTCAAAGCTGATTAACCCAATAATGTAAAAGTTAATTTGTCACATCCCCATATGGAGACATTTGCTAATGATTCCCCTTTTTTTTTTTTTTATTTAAATCACTCCAAAAAAGGAAACAAACTTCAAATAGAATGAAGAAGAAACCAACTAATGGAAAAGTGCTATATGTTCATTTCCTTGGTTGTTGTAGACTGGGGAGAGAAATTGCCAGTTGTTTCTGTGCTGGGGAGAATGTGTCATACTGGCTAAGAACATCACAGGTGAGTCCTCTAGTCTCCCAAGATCTTAGTTTCTTCTTCTCTAAATGTTAATAATAACAGTAGTAATTAATAGTTTGTAATAATAGTAAACCCTACATAATCATTTGAGGCATGAATTAAATACATATTTATAAGCTTAGA
>NW_011888823.1:2190198-2223143 GCF_000151845.1 Pteropus vampyrus
TTTTTTTTTATTTAAATCACTCCAAAAAAGGAAACAAACTTCAAATAGAATGAAGAAGAAACCAACTAATGGAAAAGTGCTATATGTTCATTTCCTTGGTTGTTGTAGACTGGGGAGAGAAATTGCCAGTTGTTTCTGTGCTGGGGAGCAATGTGTCATACTGGCTAAGAACATCACAGGTGAGTCCTCTAGTCTCCCAAGATCTTAGTTTCTTCTTCTCTAAATGTTAATAATAACAGTAGTAATTAATAGTTTGTAATAATAGTAAACCCTACATAATCATTTGAGGCATGAATTAAATACATATTTATAAGCTTAGAACAATGAAGGAGAAATGGTAAGCACTAATTAAATAGTGATAAAAATTTATTTTATGGCTTTTTGTCTCCAGTACATGAATAGAAGGTATTAAACTTGGGCTCCTATCAACTGAATCATTTAATCACTTGAAGCATTGTGTCCTGATTCTTCTAAGCTGTTTTAAAGCTTTCCAACAAGTCATTCATAGGCAAAGAAAGCACCAACAATGAAAATTATGATTAATATTAAACATTCACTCTGCTTCCAAGGAACATTAGGGGGAGAGCATTGCAACAGTTACATGTTTTCCTAGGGGTCGACTTCAACTATTTCTATGAAAGGTAGGAAATGGAAAATTTCTGTGTATTTTTCTGCCCTTGGGAAAAAGAAAAAAGGAATATGCATAGAAATATATTTTTTTCAGGCATTTCTATTATATGAGAGAATCACATCTGAGATTTTTATATTTCAAGATAGAAAATTCCATGATAAATAGAAATTTAAAAGCGAGAATTTCTTAGTTCTTATTATTGTATCCCCATTGCATAGTACTAACCACGAAGACATATGGTATCTCATTTAATTCTGTCAATAATGTTCTTTCTGCTTTAGCACCACAGGAAATAAGGGAGAAATTCAAACACTGTAGCACCCACTTTTGCCACATATACTTTAGTACCTGTGAGCGGACATCTAGGAATAACAGGAAATGCCAAAGCAGGATTCAGAGCTGAGGAGATCACGATTTCCAGGTTCTAACTCAGTACTTTCCCGCCGTCGAAATAACATTCTCTTAATGCTGTGGCATGACAAAATCTAGTTCAAAGAGCTTATTCACAAAGACAGAGGGTGTGTAAACCATATGCACTGGACTCAGATGGGCTCGCCACAGCCCTAAAAAAGCAACACACCTACAGTCAAGAGATCTCAATCCAAGAATGGCTTTCCACATTTCCTATGGGAATCCAGAGGAAGTTTCTTTACAAAACTCATATTATTTTCTCTAAATCCAAGGAAATTTGGCATGTCATCTGATAGGGACGGAAGGTAAGCTACCTAGCACCACATATGTTAAATGCTTTCATTCCCTGGCAGAATAAGCTTCATGTTAATGATTCGAGGAGCCCCGCTTCGTAGAGTTCCCTCACTTCTTCCAGGATGGCCAATCACTACGCCACCAGAAAGCAAACATTTTGATGGTGCCACAGATCAACATAACCACCGTGTTTTGTGGGACTCTCTCCAAGGAAGCAGGTTTAGGAGTAAGAATGCCTACCAACGGACCAGGAAGAGAAGACAGTAAACTTACTTTCATTTATAACACATTACATCAGCACAAAAGGTATTTCATTAACCAAAATTCCCTGTGCTGTTCCTTTTAAGGTTCTCTAGAGCCAGACAGTCTGCTTTTTCATTCTTGAGCCTTTAACTAACAATTTCATATCCAAAGTGCTCTAGATGGTAAAAATGCATTTTCATATGACCATTTGGGGAGTGAATCATATTAGCTAAGTCTTTATTGATTTGGACTAGAGAAAATCTTCCATTTGGCCCAGAAAAATCTATACTTCCAAAAATTAATAAACAATAGCAAAATTCGATCATAAAATTTCTACAATGTTTTCATATCTTGATTTGCAAAATATTAGCATTTCCATATTATAATTCCAAAGTAAAGAGAAAAAGAAAAAAGTGAGGGTAGGGGGAACGGGGAAATGTAGGGAGGGAGGGGGAGAGGAAAGGAGGGAAAGAGTTTAGATGTTTAAATGAAAGGCATAAATATGTATTCAAATATCGACTCAATCAAACGACAAGGTATACTGTGCTCACTCAACATATATTTAACCAATACATGAGTAAATGGATGAAAAGTTTCAGATTATTATCACCATTGTTAGTAGCATTGGTAGCAGTAGTACCACTAACCAACACTTTTTTAGTGCATGCATTAACCAGGCATTGTTCCAAGCATTTTATAAGCATTTAAAATTAAATTTTATTTAATCTCAGAATAACCCTAAGAGCTTGGGTGCTATTTTCATCTCCATTTTACAAATAAGAAAACTGAGACACAGAGATTTTAAGTAACTTGCCCAAGACCACATGTCTAGTAAGCAACAGAGCCAGGATTTGGACCCACGCAGTCTGGTTCCAGAGTCCATGTTCTGATCACAATATTTTCTGAAACCCTAACTCCAATTGGCTTAAATTATAAAGAAAAGCATTGGAAATCCAGAGGTAGAATAAGTTCCAAGAATGCTATAATCAGTAAGCAATATTTTTACTTCACAAAGACCCAAGATCTTCTGACCTATCTGTCCGGCCATATGTATTGTTGGTTTCATCTTAAGGCAGGTTCCCTTTGTGGATATAGATTATCCTTGTTAGCATTTGGAAGAAGAGAAAAGAAAACTTAGCCCTTGACATTCATTAGCATATAAGTCTCCATTCTGGTCTAATTGGAACAATTTAGGACAGATACCCAAACCTAAATCGAAAACAGCCACCAGGAAAGTAACACAAACTGAGAGTCAGATGAGCCATCTGGGATGGAATGATATTCAAGAGTCAACCAGATCATCCACTGTAGTATTTTGGTTTAGAAATGGCTATAGGTAAAGCCAACACAGAGACCAGGTTTTATATTCTGCCTTCAGGATAATCATAAGTCATAATGACTTATTTGTAAACTTCATGAATTAGAACATTTCTAGGTTAACCTCCAGTTCTAACATTCTATGATCTTATGAATGCATTCTATTTTTACTAACATTTCTCAGAGCAAAAATATTCCTAGGGAAATATTTTTGTATACCAGAATTTTTCTAATAAAGCACAAGTGAGCTGCATCATTTGCCATATTGCTGACTTACAAGGGAAATCACGATGAAAGAAGGGAAAACAAGGCACTGACTTTGTTCTCTTTTTCTGTCTTAGAAGCAGATATTTTCAATCATACCCTATGATCTACCCACTTTTGTCCACGCAGTAAGTGTAGAAATGGACCTTGGGCTGGTCTGATGGGTGAGCCTGCTAAGAGAGGCTACACCTGAGAAACTGATCTTTGGTTTAGTTAGTCTCACAGAGAACACTCAAGGAAGCTTCCCAAGTTGTTTTTGTACCATGAGCTAGCACACAGGTAAGCTGAGTCTTCATGTTACCAGCAAAGGACAGAAGTATTACTGCATCCCAATAATGAAAAAGAGGCACTTCTCACCAATGCAAGAACTCTAATTCCATGCAGGTGGTCTTAGCAGCTGTTGTATGTTCCTGCAGAGACCTAGGGACCTGGGAAGACTTCCTCTGGGAGCATACCTTATTGTCTCCTTCGTTCGTAACCATTTTCGGTTTCCATATCTTTTGCCATTAAGGAAACATTGTGTTCTATAACTGTGTCTATTGGCCTCTTACTATCAATCACATCACTGTCCCATGGAGACACTCATGCAGTTACACAGGAAATTGAATAAGAGCAGTTTCAGAGTCAATCATTTACTGTAACATTTCTAGGTATTGAACCTAGAAATGGCTGGAAGGCAATTTTTTCTGAGATGTCCTCTATGGTTCTGCTGGCATCTGGGAACACCCTAAAATGATCAAAGGGATCCACTTTTATTAAGTGTCCAATGGGTCAGTGGGAATACTTCTGCCTTGGCAGTCAGAGCAATTCTCTAAGTTGAATTCTTTAGAACCTTGAAACTCAAAAGAGTAGTTTTCAGACCAGCAGCATCCGCTGGAATCCAGTGTCCGGGGTCTCAGCCCAGACCTACTGATTCAGAGTCTGAATTTTAACGAGATCCCCAAGTGTCTCCTACACACATTCACGTTTGGGTAGCTATCACTGTTTTAAAGGACTACTTTCTCTGGCTTACAATTCACTTCCTCCCATTCCTTCATTAAGTAGAAAAATCATGTTGGATCAGGCAAAGACCACTTACAAATGCTCATCTCTGGGGTCATATCTTTAGAATAATGTGGTAAATGAGATGGACATACACTAAAGATATATCCCCATAAGTACACGGGTACCTCTAAGATTCTAGATATTCTTACTTTCGGAGCCAGTGATATAATTATTATAAGAATATCCAACTATCAGAATTAAAGTCTAAAATATTCTCTTGAAACGCTACACGAAACAAAAGGCAATCTAACTAATTTAAGTAAATGGTACTGTTTAGCCTGAAGTGAAGCAATTTGAGAAGACATCACTGCTGTTCTCAAACATCCAAAGGCTTGTCACATGAGAAGGGACTAACTCTCTATAGAAGACTAAAGACAGAAATAGTGTAAGGACAGGAAAAAGGAAGATGTGACCAGGAGGCAGATTTCGGCTTCATTTAAGGAAAAGGTCTTTGACAGTTAGAACTATCCATGGTATTATATATGCAGCTCTGAAAATTATTATCCAGACTGCTTTGAGAATAAAATCTAGTTTTCGACCATGGCCTACACGACAGCAGACCAGCATCTCTGACTGTTCTCCCTGTTCACTGCATCCACCTTCCATCGCCCTAGCTGCTGTGCTTTCTCTGACACGGATAGATAACCAAGCTCATTCCACTGCGGGGTTCTGCACCTGCTGCCATCTCGATGTGGATGATCATCCTCAGCCGCTTCCCTGCTTGGCCTCCTCACTCCAGGCAGGTTTCCTCTCAACTGGTCCTTCTTTCACGAGGTCATTGCTGACCCTTCTATCTAGAATAATCCCTTTCCTTCATCTTCCTCTCTATTAATCGGTTATGCAGAGGTAACTCACAACCTCGAATTCTCAGTTCTTACAACCACTAAAAAATTTCTCTTGCTCATCTGAAATACAGGCTCCTTGTTGGCTGCAGATTGGCTGTGGCTCTGGTCCACAGGGTTTTGTTTGTTTGTTTTTTCCACATGATAGAGAGGGAGAGGAAGAGTCTGAGCTAAATCACATGATCAAAGAAGAGTGGTGGATTGTATTAATGACATTGTCCTAGTTGTGATACTGTCTTCACGATTAAAATATGATCTCCATGAAGACTAAATGCTTTATTTATCACTGTGTCCCCAGCACTTAGAACAGTGACTAGCCCTTAATCAGCACTTAATAAATATTTGTTAAGCTAATGGACATTTCTGGAAGGCATTTTGACAATGAATATCAAAACTTTTAAAATGTCTAAAGCCTATGGCCTGGAAATTTAATTTCTGGAAACTTATCTTTAGAAAATACTTAGAGTTGAGTAAAAAATAGTATTTAAAGAACTGTTCATTCATAGCATAAAAAATGAACAAGTTAAATAACCTAAATTTACAATTGGAGATTATTTACTCATTCATTCAACAAATAGTGTGAATGCTCACTAATACCAGGTGTGGGGCTAGGTGCAAGGGACACTATAATTAACGAGAGCCATATGGTCCCTTGAGGAAGGCACAGAGATAGATGTCAGTATAGATACTATTTAAATAGTAAAGATACTATTTTACTTTTTATTTTTGTAATGCAGCAAATAACTGAATGTTAGCTTATGGATACTTCACTAATAATAGCAATAAGAATGAGGATACTTTACATTTGCATAGCACTTCTAACTTCTCAAAGTAATTCTCCAGCTATTTTATTTCTTAAAATTAGGTCATATTAAACTGCACTTGAACTTTATTATTAGATATTTTCTGAGAAGTGAGTTGAGAGATTGTTGGCCTTTTTACATTAATTATGGACATATAAGATGAATTAATCAAATTCTGCTGTATTTGCTATTACTGTCAATTGTGTGGAGGGGAGGAAAAAAAGCCACTCTGCAGGGTTTGGAGGAGGGTGCAGCAGAGAGGATTATGCAAAAACAAAAGTTCTTAAAACGATTTTAGCTTTACATAAACCCCAAACCCATTGTCTTGAGAAGCATCATTAACAGTCTATAAGAATACTATCACTTTGCAGAATCAAGTTAATTAGCAGAGGTAGATTTACAGTGAAGCTTCAGGGCCCCTCACTTACGTGGGCCCCACCCAAGGCCCTGAAAGTCGACTTAACAAGGTATTCAGTGGTCATGTGTTTCGTAAAATTGACAAAAAAAAATTTTTTACCTCAGTAAGCTTAGACTGGCATCTCTTTCCATCAAACTTATCCTCTTTCACATTTTTCTTTGTCAGATTATGCTAAAATAGCCACAGGTATGGCAACCCATAGGATATGCAAGGCCCCAAGCAAATATTTTTGTTGGGCCTCTGTCTATACAAACAATTTATTAAAAATATCTTATAAATGTATGGGCCCATGTGAGATTTAGTTAGAACAGTTAGAACAAAGACCGGTGAGAGCCCATACATAGGCCCACACCTACAGCTCAAGCCTAAAGGTTGACAGTGGACCATCAGTAGCTCAGAGCTCTAAACTCATTCTGTGTCAGAAGAGACTGAGAGTCACCCCAAATCAGCCTGCTGGCACTGTTCTGGTGGTCCACGATTACAAGATGACATGAAAGAAATGACACACTGGCTAGTGAGTGCACTCCACTTACCTGAGGCCCACAGATCTTAGGGGCATCTGGTCAACCTCATAAATGAGGTAGAGGGTCAGTGAGTATCCCAAATGTTGAAACAAAGACCCAAACCCTTGAAGGCCCAGGTACAGTGTTGGAGCGCTTCATCCAGATAGTGCTGCCAGTCCCAGCCAATGCCAGGAACCAGAGAGAAACTTAGACAATTCTGAGGAGGCAATCCAAAGAGTATGGCTCCCTAAAGCACAGTATCTAGGCCAGGTGCCTTGCTTACTGGGTTAAAGGGTAACACTCACCACAGGCATTTTTAATATGTAGCCCTGGGGATGACGATAGAGGATACATTTAGTGAAGGTTTTGTGAAATATATTTATTTGGTTTGCCATAATCTCTATGTGCAATTAAATTATTGCTAGCCATCCTAATATGCAGATGATTCCCAGAATAGTCCTACTACCCATGTGCCAACTCATCCAGCATCATGATACAAAGGTGCCGGGCCAGAGGCCACGCCATGATGTGACACTCGCACCAAAAGAATGTGGGTAATGGGTAGTGACAAGAAACAAGGTTTGAAAGTAAGGAGCCAGAAGCTAGTCTGTGGAAAAATTTTTTCAATTATAACATCTCATGTATGCAAGGAATATGATAGAAGTTTCCCCAAATGTAGCAATCTTAAGAATTTACATAAAATTACCAATAACAAGGTATGGAACCAAAGATGCTTCTAAACCATTAATACTAAACATGCTGAAGAAGAGAGAGAATTATCTTTCTATTTTCTATGCAGAAAATGTTATAAACTCATTATCACATAACGAGATGCCTAAAGAATATAGAACCCAAATGTATGAAAAAGTGTTATAGAGGTATGTTAGTCAGTCTACTAGTAGATCTATAATGTTTCTGGATTTTGTGATTTTTATGGCAGTCAACTTTTAAATATATAACTCACTGTGATTTCACTTCTTATTCTAAATAAACATTTACTTTCATCTCTAACTTTGTATTCATTTTTTTAAAGGCCCTCAAAATTGTATAAGTTTCCAGGGTCACAAAACCTAGACCTATTCCTGTTTATAGGGCTACATCTTACACACTTCAAAATACCTGTCTTGTCAATTGAAATTAGTCATTGGCAATGAAAAAAAAAAAGACATGCAGATTTATGAGTTCCTCTGGGTAGGAACTACAATATTTACTCCCCAAGAGAAGCCATTCACACTTTCAATCAAATAAATACATATATTCTTATCAAATGAGACTTTCACCAGATGTAAACCTGCAGGCAACTAATCCCTAGCCTCTTCATTCTGACTGTTAGGAGATGGAATTATATCGTGCCTGGCCAAGTTCCTGTTCCCGAAAATTCATTTAATTCCTAAGCAAGGTTGACATTAATTTCATCTTTGTTTTCCTACCAGCTCCCACTTTCATGGAATTCTTTTGGGAGAAGTTCTTAAAGTATTGAGGACAGTTCTGGCCAGCTGTGCCGGGCTGGGCTAAGGGCCAATGTATAACTATGTGGAAGGCCACTAGGTCAGCAGATCCTGGCTGGGTTCTGCTCAGGCTGCATCCTCTGAGGAGCGGTTCTCCAATTCGTCGCTGGGGAAACTGACTCCCACAGTCACGTATGCTGTGTATGACCCAAACACACCATATTGGAATTCGAGCACTTGAGTTAAGGGTGGTCATTTTCGATGCAGCAGATGGAAGAGAAGAGCAGGGTATCAGTGGGGGATATTAGAAAGCTGGAACACTTTAGGACTAATCCTATATAATCTGATTTTAAAGCAGTTTCCATGGGATAAGGCAGCAGTAAGACAAGATGCATCTTGTTCCAGTGAAATGAAACGTGAATATGGAAAAAAATGAGCTACAACCAGAAACTTACTCTAGCTTTAGCTTCCACAATTAAACATGCTCTTATTCTCTGAATTAGTGTTGGCCTGGGCAATTCACATGAACTGTGTTAACGGAAACAAAATCTCGGTGGCTTAACAAAGTAAAAATTTCTGTCTAACCTACTCAAAGTCTAGTAAGAATGTCTGTATGACTCTCCTCCAAATAGTGTCCCAGGAACCCAGGCCGCTTCAATCATGTGGCTCTGCTGCCTTGCTGCCCTAGTGACATACACCTGGCTGGTGGGAGCATTTTAAGAAAATAGAGGATCACACAGGACTTTCTGCATATGCCAGGACTGGAGGTGGCATTTATCACTTCTGCCCCCATTGCTCTGGGCAAAACCCAATCATGTAGATTCAGTTCGCTGGCGGAGACACTGGGAAATATCACTTAACTATGTGCAAAGAAAGTACAGGAAACAGATTTGGTGCCGCTGTTAACGTAAATGTGAACCAGCTAAACCTTAAATTTCACTGTCAGTTCTTCATACACCAAAAAAAAAAAAAAAAAAAAAAAAAAAAAAAAAAAAAATACACATTGGCATGCTGGGAAAACTTTAAATGTCTCCACTTATTGCTGGCAATCATTTATTTGATTCTACGCTTTAAATTAACATAGAAATGTTTTAATTTGATTTGTATGATTCTTCTTGTACTTAAGTAAATCTACCGAACATCTCTTTTCCCTTATTTGGTTCTAGGCTGATACCTGCTACACAGATTGAAACTGGGAGAGTAAGTATTTAAAATTCAGAAATGTTCTCTCTTTTATCAACCCACCATCTCTTCCAGGCCTTTTGGTTAACTCAATTGATACCCTCTGGCCCCTGCCATATTTTATGTTAGTCTAACCTCCTTTCTATGGGAGTTTTGCAAGGCACTTGCGGTTAATTTGATAAACTAATTTGAACCCAGGATTTAGGTTGATTAACAATGGCTTCAAATATCATTACCTCCCTGTTCTGATTTGCATTTCACCAGCAGTTTTCAATGTTTTCATCAATGCTTTTTCATTTTGAGCATTTCCTTAAAATGCTTCAGTGAGGATCAGCCTCAAGAGACGCAAATGGGTGGTAGGCAAATGGGTAAAATCCTCCTGTCAGCTAAGTTTAGCCTCCTTACATGACTACACACTACAGCTCTCTCTGCTTGGAGATTCATAAGACGCATGAGAATATTACAAGTCCTGGGAAATCCTGCAATAAAGACTTTAGTTTTCTTTACTTATTTCAGTTTTCTCAAACTTTTTTAACCATGGAAGTTTTTTTAATTGTTTTTTGGTTTTGGGTTTTATCGTTAATTTTCATTTTTGCATAATTCTTACGCAATTCATGAAAATTTTCCAATGGAGGAAATTTAAAGCCCAACAGAGGGCCAGTAAGGGCAGCGGTTGAGACAGGGGATTTTATCATGGCCTTAGGAGACATCCTCACTCTGTTTATGGGGCTAGACTGGTTTCAGCTTCTCATCCTTCCCATGGTCCAATCTCATGTGTGTTTGTTAAGCCCCAAATTCTGTGTTTTATCAATCAAAATCAATATATTCCCAGTAATAGACAAAAAATAAATAAATACGAATCTAAACAATCAGTTCCTTCATGGGAATTCCAATCTCTCTCCCTTTAAATTAAAGAAAATTCACATTCACTGTTTTCTTTAGTCTTTTCTATATCAAAAAATTTAAATCAAATTTTAAATTTTCCCACTTTGGGCTTTGCACTTAAAGAGAAAAGAAGAACTTTATCCTCTCAGAGGGAAGGATTTTTAGAAAAAAAATAAACGAAATAAATCCAATAAGCCCCCTGCCAGCAGTCCCTCTTCTTGTCTAGATTTTACCCGCTGGGGAGAAAAAAAAAAAAAAAACTTTCTATTTGACTCTCCCTTGCTGACAGTCTCTTCTAACTACATCACAAATTGAACTTTAAATAAATAAATAAAACCAGCTGCTATGCGATGGGAAATGCAGAGTCGCGTAAGTATAATGTTTTGAGAAAGGAAACTTCAGCATCAACTGATCTGAAAACATCCAAATCAGTGTTTTTGACATAGCCCAAATACAAATGGGGAAATTAGAAGTTTTACAGCAATAGTAAGTGATGATCACATCGAAATAAAACTAAAAGCTTTGTGTGGATGATTTATCAAAACTAGACAGTGAAAAGAAATGTAGGGTAACCTTGAACAACCCTCTCCCATTTCTATCTTCTACTAAAAGTCTGCAAAAATTAACCACAGGAACACAAAAGATAGCATCAGACTGGTTGTTGGGGTTATTGAAATGACCAGAAAGGGTCACCTGTGCCCTGATGAATGGTAGCTTCTCACCTATAGATACTTATCATCGATCAAACATGATGCCTCCAGCCAGATGAGGTTTGAACAAAATGCTGAGTGCCTGTCCCCCATACCTCTCTGTTCACTTAAGGAGTACATATAAATCTTACCTCTTCAAATGGACTGTAAACACTTTGGTAACTGGGAGTAAGTTTTAGATTACTTTATATTCCTCATAATATTTAAAGCACTGCTTTAAGCTTCACAGATGTACAATGAGGACAAAGTACAGATCGTGATTCAAAGGTCATAACTTCCAGGTCTTTGCTATCGTATTTATTAACCATATAAACTTAGGCAAGTCACAACTTCTCTGAGCTTCATTTTCCTCATCTGCATAGTCGATAAAATAAAAACCCTGAGTACTTCCATCGCAGTGTTGTTAAAAGAATGGTTACAATGCCGGGGGGAGAGGTGGCATTATGGGACCTCAGGATGCCCTCTTCATTTCAATTCCAGCAGCTCTGCTTGTATCTATTTTATGTTTTGGAATTTCACATAGCATTTTGTGTAGAGAAAGAACGGTAGTATTTAGAAATTATTTGAAAGACATTATTGTGTGAGAATGCACTTGTTAAACTGAGAAGCACTGTAACCTACTTTTACAGTATTGGATTGAGGTATAATTGGCATACAGGAAGTGTGTACATCTTAAGTGTACACTCAATGACTTTTTAATACATGTATACACATGTGTAGATGCCACCCAGGTAAAGCTAGTAAACATTTCCTTCACCCAGAAAGTTCCTGCATTCCACTCTTTACTGAACAGCCCTCCTTCTACACACATATACACAGCTAACCACTGTTGTGACTTCTGTCACCCTAGATTACTTTTGCCTATTCTAGAGCTTCATATAAACGGAATCACATCGTATGTACAATTTGGGATCTGGTTTCTTCCTCTCAATATCATACCTATGAGTCTCATCTATGTTTTTATATACAATTGAAGTTATTTTTTTGTTGTTATTGCTGCATAGTTTTCCATCGCATGAATGTATTGCAATTTGCCTATCCAGTCACAGGTTGACTATGAGCTGTTTCCAGTTTGGAGCTACCATGAATAAAGCTGCTATCAATACTTGTGTTCAAGCCCCTTTGTGGTCAACTCTTTCATTTCTTTTGGATAAGTACTATTAAATGGAATTGCTAGGTTGTAAGGTAAGCGCATGTTTAACATTACAAGAATTTCCCCAACTGTCAATTTCTCCAACTGGTTGTACCATTTTATATTCCTAACCAGCTAAATAGAAGAGTTTCATTTGTTCACTAGGATTTGGTGGTGTCAGTATTTTTAATTTTAACAATTCCAATGGATTCGAAATATCTCGTGGTTTTAATTCACACTTCCTTGATGTTAAACACATATTCATATGCATAGTCATCATTTTAACATCCTTTTTGCAAAGAGTGTTTGTTCAAGTTTTTGGCCATTGTTTTTAAAAAATTAGGTGACTTGTCTTTTTATCATCCATTTGTAAAGGTACTTTGTTAGATAAATGTATGGTAAATATTTTCTCCCTATCTGTAACTTTCACTTTTTAAATAATGTCTTTGAAGAGCAGAAAGTTCTTAATTTTTATAAAACCTCTTTTAAAAAATCTTTGCCTATACAAGGTCTTAAAGATATTCTCTTCTTTCTTCTGGAAGCTTTACAATTTTAGCTTTCACATAGAAAGCTGCCATGAAAAGTATATATTTTCATTTGTTAGTTTCTTATTTGATCTTAAATAAGATATTTGAGGTTGAGAAATGCCACTTGAATGACTTAAGACTTAGAATCTTACAACTAGATATCAGTAAAGAGTGACTAAGTCTAATCTACTTTTGTTTGTTCACCTAGCAAGTTGTGAAAGAATTTGAGGTAGGTCACTTTTGACAATGAAAAGGGACACTATGCATAGTAATACCAAGACAAGAGGCATAAACCAAGACCATTTCTGGCAAACTCAGAGAAACAGTCACTCCAGATTCAGGTCTCTGGACTCCAGGTTAAGGATTATCTTTAAATATTTTCCATTAACAGTAACTCGGTTAACAGTGGTCCCATAGCATGGCTATTTAGCAGTTTATTCCAACTGCTAAAACAGTATTGAGATGACAAAAACAATTGAAGATGGAACTTCCCAGGGCCAAGGGACAGCAGACTTGGTTTAAAAATCAAGACTTGTAATTTTTGCATTCTTGAATACTGATCATTGAGACTGAACAAAGAATTTTCAACTCTGGTGTTCCATAACTCAGTTAGGGAGCTCTTCCAAAAAGATATATTGTTACTGTTCCAGTTTGCATCACCATTTGGTTTAATTATTATTTGTAATTGAGAAATAATTAGATAAAACGATGATGTAAACCCCAGTGGAAAATAGACATCTCTTAAGAACTCTAATGTTTTCCGTCACTTAAAAGGAAGGGGATATGACTTACTGGAGGAAAAAACTAATTAGAAAAGCAGACACATCTTCCCCCTCTCCTCATATTTCAGGCATGCTGGCAAGTGCTCAAAAATGATCAGAGAGTGGCCTATTTCTCAAGGACCCCAGGAGAGCATGATAATTTAAATCATCATCTCAGGAAAGCGCCTTGAGCACTTGTCTGTGCCGTTTTGTGATCTTCAGTCAGGAGAGAGTTTGGCTCTCCAGACTGGCATGGCCATGCAAAATATTGGCTGAGGAAAGCTGAGGTCACACCCACACCTAAGTGAATCCAGACAAGTTAGGATTCCTGCCAAGAGAAACACATTTGAGCAAAGTGAGGAGAAAGAAATGTTTAAAACAATGCTGTCCCCCAGCAAAACGAAAACAAGACTTTTATCCAGGGACACAAATCGGCTTTCAGAAAAGTTTGACAACACAAGGAGATGAGAGGGAAGTGATTAGATGCTCAGATGTGGGCCCAGCAACTTCAAAACCCTAAGTAAATCTCTCTAAAACCCTTTGTCTGGAATTAGATCATTTTATTTTAAAAGTGGAATTAGCAATAACAAAACAAAATCAGTTAACTTCTCAAGAAAAAAAATTTTAGCAAAGCCAATTTTATAAAAATGACATGTCAATGAAAGTCTTATTTAAGTATCCCCTTTGAAAATGTAAATATTTGTTAATAAATCACAGTGAGGTCATTTAAAGATGAAAAACATATCTTGAAAATAAATAACAAGGATTGTAAATATACTAAAATGCTCTTAGCACGTTCTTCCAGGACCACTTAAACTTCCTTCCCTTGATGATCAGACAAAAAGTAAATCCAAGACTCAATTTTTGGCTATAAACCAGAAAATTCATTAATGATCTTAGTCCAGATTCTCTACAGCAGGATGTTATAATGTCATCTCATCCAGGCACAAATATTAATCTCAAATCAATGAGTTCTAAGAACTTCAAGTATGACCTAATCCTGAATAGGTGACCTTCCTTCTTCCCTTTCCCCTCAACCCTTCACTTATAAAAATAGTGACTCCCCAAACTTGTTCCAAGGTTAATGGGAATCCTTGGCTATAGAATGTGGGGGGCACTTGGAACTACACTTTCCAAATTGTTCAAAAATATTTACTGAATTACCACTAAATTAAGGGCGCCTGCGCTTGGTAGTATGACATGTAAATTGATGAGTACCGCTGATAAAATGAGTTATTGTGGAGAAAGGTTTTTCTGAGAAGGTGTGATTTTAGTTGAGTATTGGAGGATGAGATAGGTGGTGAAGAGGATGAGCACTCTTGGCAAAGGCAATGGGATATGCATGCAAACATCATGCACAAGAGAGTGAGACAGCAGTCTGATCAGAGCAGTCACTAGTGTAATGAAGAACTGGGAGTAGAAATGCAGAGAGCCTATGTCCAGACTGCGGGGTCTTATATATCACATAGTACATAAGCTTTCGCGGAATGGTGATGACAGTCACGTTGCAATGAGCACAGGTCCTATCCTACAAAAATTCCTTAGAAAAATATTCATTTCTGTTGGCTTTTTTGAAGAAAAGATTAAGGGGAGTATGTCAAGGGAGGGGAGACTAAAGCCATAAGATTCTTGGGAGCTTTCTGTGAATAGTAAAGAGTCCAATCAAAAGCACTAGACCAGAATCTCCAAATGTATTCTAACTTATGGATCAGATCAGGGGTCATTTTTAACAAGGTGAATAAATGTGAATTCTTGTCTCTACTTGACATGATCTAATTGACCTCTAGAGTGGTCACTATTTTGATTGGTGTGACTTTCAAATCATGATCCATGATTTCTCTTCCTAACAGTATGCTGGAAAATTGGCTCCTGAAAAGAATGCTCTGATTTATAGTGCCTGCCAATTTCCATGGTGTAAATACTTCTACCTTGGGCAATTTCAAGCTTCCACATACAGAAGATCTCTAAAAGTAGAGCTGGAAAGAGATGCACAAAATCTACTTCTGCAAAACCTACCCTGAAGTCAGTTCTAGCACACCACTGCACCAACTCCTAATTTTTCTATCTTCGAAATGGATCTATTTTATATCCTATCTTCTTAGGTTCGGACTCCTTGAGCATCCCAATTAACTAATGTTTCTGTGAGATATTCTGGGATTCTCCCTCTCTTCCCAAGAAACATCTATAAATCTGGAAACAAGAAGAGCACATTGATCCATTCACATCTTTACTGGTCAAAAAAAGATGGGAAATGAAAGATAAATAAATTTAAATCCATCTCCTCCTTCTAAAGTAACAATTAAAAACCCTTGCTTAGCTAAGAGTGGGCTGATATTATTAGGTTCAAAACAGAAAACAGTGTGTTGTCATTTGTATAATATGCCAGAAGTGAAAAATTGACTCAAAAAGTCTCATTTTGAAAATCCCTTTATTCATGAAACTTCTATTTACAGTTTTGTTTGTTTATGCTATTCAGTGTAATATTTGGCGGTGGGGCGGGGGGGTGTGGTTCCTCTTCGGTAATTCTTTTGTAATTAGTGTCATGAATTCTTTCAAAATCAAGAGAAAAAATATTTTAAAAGTGTTTTGTTCTTCATTGAAACATGGTTTAGTGTTTATTATCATAATTTTGATTGCTATTACACTACTTCTTATGATGTATTTTTACTTAGTGAAATATTATTTGGCTTACACTCATAATTTGTGCATTAATACCATTCAAGTTTATGCAGTAACAATCATAAATTATAATAACAAACATTAAACCACATTTCAACAAAATATGACAAAGTCATGTGAGGTGCTTTTTTTAAATCGTTTCATTAACAAAGCATCTTATGTTTCAATGACACTTTAATTATCAAGAAATTACCCAAGAAAATATGTAATTATTTCTAATAATTGACAGTGACTCTATATGTAACACTTTTTTATGTTAAAATAATTGCTAAAATGTGACCTTCTTTAACCTAGACCTGTGGCTTAATTGATTGCATTCTGTTTTCCAAATAAAAAAGTAATAAAAATGCCACCGCTAAAACATATAAGTAATTTCACTTCAACTAAGGACTGTTTTAATGACCTCAAAACAATTTTTGATAATGACCAGTATTAATGAAATTATCTTGATAAATTTAGGGTAATTATTTCGAATTCTCAATTTACCCCAATATATTATAACATTCTCTTTCCCACAAAGGCTTTACCAGTCATTCCAAAACCTAATGTATTGCAAAGAACATTCCTCAAGTGGCCATTCAAAAGATCAAAATCCTTTGCTTGTATATGAACATTCATTAGAAGAAAAAGGAAAAGCTCCTCTCTCAAACACTAAAGCCACTCTTGGGAGAAAATCATTTTGATCTCATCTAGCTTTAAAATTTAAATACTTTTTGATTCTATAAAATCTATTCATAACTTAGACACACTCGTTAAACACAAAACCCAATAGTTCAAAAGTGTCCATCTCTCAGCTTCCTGATTTTTCACCTGACAGTCTGGTCTAGTGAGAACCTTAACTCAAGAACCAGATCCACAACTCCTTCCACAAACCTCTGTTTTTTTATTACTTTCTCATTGTTCCTTTCCTTCTCTCGGTCAGGACAAAACATCTACCAGATAAGCCTTTGTCATCACATACTCTCCCTTTTGAAACTGATCAACACAGTGAATTTTTTTTAACCAACAATATACAACCACAAACCAGTAAATAATGTAGCATCAGTGTAGTTGAATTTGAACAAATATCAATACAGATTTCCACACAATAGAGAGAAACTGAGATTTTCTCAAAGCCTGGACATTGCAGGACACAGACATCCTCTTATATGTTTCTATTCTCTTTGTAAAAATCACCTTAAGGGTCATTCTCCTACAGAAATTTTAGGAGTATGCATACGTCTAAAAGTGTAATAAAAGCCAGACATTTCTTCTATGTGGTCTCTGGGAGGATTAGCATGGGAGGCTATTTGGGGAACTCTGGGTGCCTAAAGATTTAGTGAAGCCACTTGAAGGGATGGTGAGAAGGAACAGAAGATAAGGTAAGTGATGGGTTCTAGGTCCCGTGGCTGTTATTCAACCAGAGCTGCTCTGAATTGATCTGTTACAGGTATTAGGTTTTCTGGTTGGTGATAATTCGAAGAAAGCCTTCATTTTCTCTCCATTTATAGATTAGGAAATGGCATTTTTGTGAGTACAACTGAAGTGCTCTGAATCAAACAGCTGCTCCACAGCAGTGCTAATTCTAGAATATGGCCTACATGACTCAGTCCAGTGTCCCTTTTTCTAGAGGTCTTTAACCTGAGACAGGAATAGTCGATGGACAGCTCTTCAGAGTTATCACTATGTTTTCTTTGGGAAATTACCTCTACCAGGGAGAGATCTAAAGCAATAAGCATCACTGAACAAAAATATTGGCCCCAAATCAGGACTCAGCTGAATGTAATACGTCAGAGCATGACATACAATCCTGTCTCTCTCTCTCTCTCTCTCTCTCTCTCTCTCTCTCTCTCTCTCTCTCTCTCTCTCTCTTTCTCTCTTTCTCTTTTCACCCAGGCTCAGGACAATTAGCCAGCCATGCCCTTGGGAAACTGCTGCTCTGCATATTTGATGTCTAGATAGAGTAGGGTTTATTATTGATTACGTAGACCCTCACTATTCGTTGGCTGAAAGATTCAGCTCAATATCATCAACACAGTTTACATTCTGGTCCAGTCCTTTCCTATGCACATTGGCTGGCTCCTTCCTATTCCATTCACTGCAGAATTCATCTTCTCCTGCCCCTTGCTGATGGAGAATGTTTTTTCAATGCAATGGGAAGCCTAAAAGCTGAATGCTTTGGAATAATTTTTCCTGTGTTTGTTTTCCACTTGTCTCAATACATTTTAAGTTTGACAGCAAGAAAGGGCTTTCTATTTTTCTGTGAACTAAAGAGGGTCTCATCACTCAACGAATCCCATGAGCTTTTTACATTCTCGGCAGTGTGTCCTTCTCCTGACCTTAAGTTTCCTCACTGTCTGGAAAGAAAGCTTTTCATGAGAACTCACAAAGCTCTACAAGCTGAGTCTGACAATGACATAAGCAATGAACAGGGCAGATTATCGTCAGAGGAAACTACAACTTTCTCATCAAAAATCACTGTTTAACATAAAACTCAGGAGTCCACTGCAAGCCACCAGACTTGCTCCCTTACCTCCAGAAGATTATAATTCCTTAGGAAGACAGAACAAGAGTGGCAGTCACAGAACTCAATGATTTTATTTCTCTTTATATAGACATACCCTCCCCTCACTTCTGGCATGGAAAGAACCAGCTGCTTTCAGCCCAACCTCAAGGAGAACCTATTAGCTAAAGCAGAAACATGGCACCCCTTCTGCTACTTCTGGTTGGAATTCCACTTAAGGGACCCTAAGAGGATCAAAAGGGAAGTGTGCGGGGACTAACACCAAGGAGAAGAAAACCAACCTATCCTGAGCACCCAGTGACTGACAAGCTTCTCTGGGTCATTGATTGACTATAAGATACTATCTCTTGATAACTCACTAAAAGACCACAGACCAACTTAACCTGCCAAGCACTATTTCCTCATCTTTAAACAGGACCAAAAACTGCACCTTCCAGCATGGAATTGTGGCATTTAAGTAGATAAGGAATAACAAATGATTGACCCAGAGCTGGCCCAAGCTTGGCGTTCAGTAAATGTCACTGATTCATAATAAGTGTGCTTTAATCCTCTAAACAATCTTACGAAGCAAGTGTTATTCCATTTCACAGATGAGCAAAATGAGGCATAGACAGAAAAGGAGATTGTACAGGACAAATAAGTTTTGCTATTCATGGCACCCTACCTCCCTTGAAGGTAGCAGCCTCTGTAAAGAATTTCAGATTCTCGCGATTTTCTAATATATGAGCAGAGGCGTGATGTAGTTATGCCTAAATTTACCCTTGGGTCATGGGGTCTAACTCTACCCTTGCCAGGAGGGAATAGCCCAGGCATCAAAGAGAAACTTAATTCTGATAAGAAGAAGGTCAAGTCTTTCCCTAAACCACCTACAGCGGGCTTTGCCACCCAAGGGCTTGGTGAAGCAAACCTCCTCTTCTGCCTGTGAAATTCCAAAACCCCCCGTCAAGGGAGTCACCAAGTTGTAATTGTTTCTCGTTTAATTTTCCACCTAGTGTGAACAGACTCAAGATTTGGGCCAGGTACTTCAAATAACACTGAAGTTATTGTTCCAGATATTGTGGTTCAGTTATTTCAGTCAAGCAAGGATAGGCTGCAATATTTAAGTCCCAGGTTTATTGTAAACAAAGAAAATCCATCAAAAACAGAATCTCTCAGGAGAAATCCTTTCCAAGCTTTTATTACTGACTGCAAAGGATAAAAATCTTTCAGCTTGCTGATGGCATGGTGTCCCCGTACACATTTACAGTGAGGTGACTGTTTTGTTCGAGGGAAGGCATACATGTCCTCTGAAGCAAGGCCATTGAAACAGTGATTGTTAAATATGCGTGTGGATCTCTAAAGCCCTTCAGTGTCACCTGGCTTAGCATCCAGATCCAATGCAGTGCTAGAGAAAGGAAAGGTTGTTTAATGTCACTCTCAGACGTTTGAGTTCCTGGCTACTGGCTAGACATTTTATCAACAACAACTTCCATTTTAAAAGCTCTGATTTAAAAGGCCAAGGATTTTGCTTCCTACTAGTCTCACAAACTCAGCAAGGAGCCTTCATAGCCTAACCTCTCTGTTCCTCTCTTTAGCCATCTGTAAAGTGGGAATAGTAACTGTTCTCTTTAATTCTTAGGGTTTGTACATGTCAGGATTCTCCAGAGAAAAGTTTTAAGGAATTGGCTCATGCCGTTGTGGAGGATGGCAAGTCTAAGAGTTGCTGCTACAGTCCTGAGACCAAATTCCACAGAGAATCAGACTGGACACTCAGGCAGGATTTCTGTTGTAGTCTTGAGGCAAATTTGCTTCATTGCTCTTAAACCTAAGGCATTGCTCTTCGGCTGACCGGATGAGGCTCACCCGGATTATGGAGAGTAACCTGCTTTACTTCAAGTCAACTGATTGTAAATTAATCATATCCGCCAATCCCTACAGAGCAACATCTAGACTAGTGTTGACCAAACTGGGCACCATAACGTAATCAAGTGGACACATAAAATTAACCATCAGGACTTTTTTAAAGTTCATATCAGATGAGGTCATGCATAGGAAAAGGATTTCAAAGATATGAAGAGCTGCACAAATATTATTTTTTAAATAATGATTGAACCCCCCATGTATCACATGAGGCTTTGAAGAATGTGGAAATGAATAAAAAAGGCTCAAATCACTTATCATCTAATTGGGATGCCAAGATTAAACGCTTGGAGACTGAAATGTTACCAGGATGTACAAGGGAGTGCTGAATAGACAGTGTGATGACACAGGAGCCTGTGGGTCAGAGAGGTTGCTAAGAGCCGAAGGGTCCCAAGAGGCCTCTTTGAAAGGAACCATTTCCCCAGAAAGGCCATTCCAGTCACTCACCCCACCCTTATCCAAATTATGTCCCTTCTGTCACTCTCTCTCATGACACTTTACCAGTTTTTCTTGGTAATATATTACAATACGTGATTATTCATTTACTCGCAAGTCTCACTCTTTAATAGTGTTCTCACCCAAACTGAAATTCTATCAGAGCAAAGAAGTCCCATTCGCTGTTGTCACCATTATCTTTCAGCACTGAACACAGCACTTACCATGTGATGGGTGTGCAAATTATAGCCTGTGAAAGTTTGAATAAGTGACTATACATACATATATATATATCACTAAGCTTTGCCTATGGCAAAATTTTAACAGCTTTCAATTACAAAAAATCCAAACGTACAGAAAATTTTTAAAAATTATACCATAAATAGCTATATTTGCACTACCTAAATTCAATAATTGTTAATATTTTTACCATTTTTTACAGGATCTCTTTCTCATTCTCTCTTTCTCTGTTCCTCTCTCTTCTTCTTTCTTTCCCTCTCTCCTTCCCTCCTTCCTTCCATTCCTTTCTCTCTCTCTCTCTCTCTTTCTCTCTTCTTTCTCTAGTTTTATTGCTAAATTATTTTAAAGTGGCTGATGTCATGACACTTTATCCCTTAAATATTTCAGCACACATCTCCTAAAAATAAGATGTATGTCCTATATAACCCCAATAGCATTAGTCAGCCTAAGAAAAGTAGCAATAATTCTCTGCTCTTTTCCAATATCCAGACTACATTCACGTTTCCCCAAGTGACATTTAAAACTCTTTTAATTTTACTAACTAGTATCTAATCAAGATTCAGGAAACATTTTCCAACACACATACACACACAATTTTTTTTTTTTTTTTTGCTTCAAAGTCTTGAAAAACAGATTCAATTGTCAAATAAAAGGTTCCACATTTGGATTTGTTCGCTTGTTTCCTAGTGATGCCATTTAACTTGTTCCCCCAGCTCCTGTATATTCTGAAAACCAGAAGTGAGGCCTAAAAGCTCAACTAGATTCAGATTAAACATATTTTCTGAGAATGACTGATAGGTGATGCTTCTTCATATTGCATTCTATCAAGAGGCACACATGCCAGCTTGTCCACCAGTTGGGGTGCCAAGATGCAATGTATATATATATGCCTTACTCTTGAATTGCATGCCTGAAACTTATTGGATTTCGTTATCCAATGTCACTATAAGAAAGAAAGAAAAGAAAAGAAAAGAAAAGAAAAGAAAAGAAAAGAAAGAAAGAAAGAAAGAAAGAAAGAAAGAAAGAAAGAAAGAAAGAAAGAAATTTAAAGATTTAATTAAATAAATTTTTTAAAAAGATGATGACTACCTGACCTGTTTGTTACATATTAGTGCACTGTCCCTCTTTGCATGAGCAGAAACTTATTCGAACAAATTTTGAAAATATATTTATAATTTAAATTCAAATTAAATTTCTTTCCCTAGAACTTAACACTAAGTTATTCAAAAACCTTGATTTATTTGTAGAACTTCCTAATCCCTTCTTTCTTTGGCAGAGAGGTGGAGGTTCAATTACCTTTGCAGAAAATGTTGCTGAGCATAAACTCAAGTCTTCATGAATTTTAAAATAAAAGCACCTCTATTATATATTTTAAAGGACAGCATTTTGTACAAATCTTTGACTATAGCATTTTTCATTCAGCATTAATTACATATATCAACTTTTCATCCTTCCTGTAAATTGATATTATTTATTAAACTCACAAGAAAAGACACGATTAATCTTTATGATTCATTGCTTCTCCTGCAAAGAACTAAAGCATACATGGAGTCGATTTTTTTTTTTCCTACGAGAGCTGTATTACTGGGTTAAATCAACCCTGTTCAAGTCAGAGTACCGAGGGGGATATGTGGGAGTGTGCCGGGGATACTCAGTAAACACAGGGCCTCTCTCTGAAGCATTATTTTTTTCCTTAATGGTAAATAATTTAAAACATCTTTATATACCAAAATAAACTCACATGTATTCACTTGAATTTAAAGATAGAACATAAGATAAGCCACCAGTCAGTACCCTCTCTACTTCCCACCACTCTGCACAACCTTCCCACCCACCCAAGCCTACAGATGATCACTCTCCTCCACTCTTTGAAGTCCTGGATTAATTAAAGCACCTGGCTAACCCAGCAAAAAATCAATTAACAAAAGCAAATTCTGAAAAATTTACCTAAGATCTCTAACAGCCAATCTCTCCAACCCCACCCTCCATTAGATAGATGTAAGTATGGGAACTAGAGATTGGGTTTAGCAGACCCCACCCGTTTTTAATGATAGAACTCAGTAAATGTCACTTACCTTCCTATGCTTTCACACTCAGGCAGGACTCCTGTCACGCACAGTGTCTGCATCCTCTTCTCTCTCATATCCCATATTTTCCTTCACAAATATTTATAAAGGGCTTACTGTGCATCAGGCATCTTTCTAGGCACTTGATTAGTGACAATTCACTTCACATCAACCTTATTAAGTAAGTATGAATATTATCACCATGTGACAGGTGAGGAGAGTGAAGCATGAAGAAGTGACGTGCCAGTGCAGCTAGGGGACCATCAGAGCCAGGATTTTAAATCACACAGCCTGGCGTTTTAACAGTAGCACCCAGCCCAGGACTTCCCACTTAAGACCTCAAATACTGTGTTTGATAATTTTGTTGATATAGCAAGAAAATATGAGATCATCTTTGATCCCTCCTTCGACCTTATATTCAAGCAATCAATAAGTTCATTAATATCGTCAATAGCTCTTTTACCTTCTTTAAGTAAATTACATATTAGTATAATCATGAAAAGAGTTTTGATCTCACAGACTCCCTAAAAAAGTTGGGAGGACTCCCAGGGGGACCCTGGATCACACTTTGTGAACTATTCTTTATGATATTTCTTCTTTTTAGAATGCTCTTCCCTTTCAATTTCTCACAATTAAAACTCAGCCCATCCATCAATGTTCAAAGTGTCACTTTTTTATGACCTTCCTCCATTTCTAGTGAGGATCCCTTCCTTCCTCTTCTGTACTTCTGTTGCGCTTTGTACCTAGACTTATACTTAAAATACTCAATCGCTTGGGCAACAATTATTGAGTGACTTCTATGTTCTACATGTGGACAGCGTTTACCCTTTCTCTACTATCTTTACCCTACCTACTCTCCCTATATAAAGATTTATCTCCAGCTCTGTCCTCCTCAAGCTGACAACCAAAACAATCCATTAGTGGTAGAATTTTAGGTACACCAATACACTGGTAAAGAGATCTTTTTTAGACTCAGAGGCCCTTCGATAGCTTTCAAATTATACCACATAAGCCATCTGATCCTGCCATTATTTAAGACTCTATTATAGTTAAAACATATGAAAATAGGTCCAATTCTCTTTGGTAAGCAGAAAATTAAGAGCAATTCATATGATAAATGTTTGTAAGCATAAAAGGAACCACTTTAGTCCTTGTCCAATACACCATGAATATTTAATTTGACAAATATGTATTACAGCAGTTGTTAAAGAGTTTGAATCCCAGATGAGTGAGATGACCCTCTAGTCTCGTGTTTCTGTAATGCTAAGCTTCAAATGATCATTCAGTATTTGCATAAGGGGATCCGAATCTGTTACCTCTCCCCGCAGTAATAATGTGTGTAACTTCAGGCATGACACTGGATATTTTTGGAACTCAGTTTCTTCTACTAGACTAGAATCTCCTTGAAACCAAAAATCATGCCTTTTTAATCTCTGCTCACCACTGTATCTGGCACAGAGTAAGTACTCCACAATTTTCCATTGAACGAACGGTTGTATGGTGAACAATTATGTTAGATAAAACACAAAGTCCTTCTCAGAAGAATACTGAGCACAGGGCCTGTCACACCACTCATTAAATATTTGATGTATACACAAATAAACAATTGAGCAGTTATAATCTCTGATTCCACTATGAGAAAGATATAACCCTAGTCACCATGGAGTCTAGTAACAATTGGGATATGGTCCTTGCCCTCCCAGGACTCAAAATTTAACCCAATATTAGCTGTTAAGACAAACAACCATGGAACAAACAAAGCACCTGGATTCATGATTCTTTATCTGACTTAGAAAACCAAGATATTTGAAATTCCACCTCTGACTGGAAAAATCACTTTTATTTCTGCTTCTAATAGACACATAACTAAAGGCAAGGGCTAATGGGATGTCAAAGCAGTGTCATCACAGTCCCTTAATTGATTTGAAGGTGCTTGGGTAACTATTCAAGGCAAAATGATGTTCTCGCTGGTGGGAGATATAGAATGTACAATTTGCATCTCATCAGGAAGAAAAAAATTCCTTGGTTTCCTTTACAAAGCATTAATGTTCTCAATACTGCTGACTGTGCTATTTTGAGAAATAGCCAGCATGCCCTCCACCCAGAGAGTAAGAGGAAATATTGCCTCCCCAGGTGTCAAATTTCCTTTCTATAATAGAAGGATATGTGGGACAGCATTTCAAACATAGTCACAGAGGAAAAAGGAAGCTGACAAGTAAGATGGATGAATGAGAGGGAAAACATGTGTTGAGAAAAGAAGCTGTCAGGAGTAGATCCCGTTTGTGCATCAGAAGTGTCCTAATTAAAAATGCCCATCATAGGAGGCTTTGGGGAGGAAAGGAAAGAAGGAAACCCACATCTCTGCAATATAAGAGATCTCAGTGGAAAAGCAGGACTTGGGGCTCCACTGAACTGCAGTATTCACATTAATGGCTGTATTCTGGCATCTAGGATATTAACTGTTCCTATAACTCAACCCAGAGAATCTGCATCTTCATCAAGGATGCCTTTGCTTTTAAAGAATATCACAAGTTCAGCTGAAATATAGAAGTTGGAGACATTGGGGTGTAACTATCTAATTCGAGGCTTAGTTCTTCCAACTTCTCATCAATAATGATTTCCTTCTTTCCTATAATTAGAGTCCTGAGCCCTCTATGTTTACAGTGACATTAGTCAATTCGCAGATGCAGTAGGCCAAATTAAATAAAGGACTGCAGGGAAATTTATCTATAGAACATGAATCTTTAATGAGCCTTCATCCCTATAACTCTTACAACAGAGACTTTTAGAAATGGATTCTAGTCACCCGTGAAGTCTGGGTGGGCTCGAACAGATAAATGAGTATCCCTGATCCTCTTTTGCTTCATGTATAACATAAGGGGGATGGATTAGATAATCATTGAGGCCCTTTCCACTCTGACCTTCGGACTCTATCATTCTGCTCAAGTTTCCATCTTCCTTTCTAGGAAGTGGTTAAGGGCCATTGTTAATATACGGTGGGTTTGTGGCAGGAGAGAAATTGTGATCATTAAGAATATGGGCTCTGCTATGAGACTGCCCACGTTTAATCCCACCTCTACCACTTGCTGTGTACCTTTGGGCAATTTACCTGAGTTCTCTGTGTCTTAGTTTCTTTATTGTAAAATGGAGAATAATAGTACCTATATCTCAAACAGTTACTAAGATTAAGTAAAATAATCTACACAGAACTCTCCTTATTGTACCTGCTACATAGTGAACATGCAACAAATGTTTGCTGATATGATGTGTTTATACCTCTAGTGGTGGGAGAGGATTCGTTCTATGCAGATTCTACTACACTTACACTTGTGGTTAGAGGCAGACCTGCTGAAGTCGAGTGACTTCTAGGGGGGTAAGAAGGAGACTATTTTCCTATAAAACAAGCAAATGTTACTTGCCGATGTCAAAACTTCTTTTATAGTATAAAAGAAGAACAATAATACAGCAGTTTGGATTCATAGTTATAAATAACTCTTACTCATTTATCAATTTGTTGAAAATAGATTTACTTTAAAAAGGTACTTGATGGAAGAAAGAAAACATAAGGATAAATAAAGGATAAAGCAAGGGGAAAAAGATTTAGAAAAAGACCAGCTTCTGTTACCTTATACTATTGCTTGGTTTCAATTCTAGTTCTATGTCTATTTATGTCAGATTTCATTTGTGTCTAAATGGTTCAGAAGGAATGCAAATGTAGACTCGATTTGAGGAGTCTATAAGGAGTATATATAGATATGAATTGGTCATATTCGAAATTCTGGTTTTATTAAGACAGGGTCCATCCTGAATCTCAGGAAGACTATTTCCATCAGCAATCACTCTTGGAGTTTTTACATATTCCAAGATATTTCTGATACTAAATAAAACTGAGCCATTTACAGTAGTCCTAAGGGTATGGCTCCACCAGCAGCTCCACTATAACCCTGGGAACACTGGGCCACAGCTGGAGTCTCAACACCTTAAAAGTGACCAGAGTGCTATATCAGACAGAGATGTCTCCAAAATTTAGCAGTATCAACCCACACCAAAGATTTCAGCCAAACTCAAGCCAGATTGCATTCAATATTCCAGTGAGTTATACAGCCACATGCCTGCTGGCTCTCCATTAAAAATAACAGCAAAATACACCTGATAGGCATGAAGTTCAGCAGAGAAAGGCAAAATGATGGTCATAACTTCATTAAATAAAAAACATATCTACATTAGTATTTTTCAGTTAGCAGGATTAACTCATCAGTTATATTGAGCTATAGTATTTATTTTTGTATTTTACTGATACAAAAATATTATAACAACACAACCTAGAATTATACAGCAAACCAGATAAAAGCAAGAGAGTAAGAAAGAAGGGAGAGAAGGAAGAAGTAAGAACAGATGCCTAGTTCTAAAATTAATCTAAACCACAAGTAAACAATCCAAGAAATAGCAAAACCCAGCTGCAGTCTGGGGGAGTTTTAGTGTGCCTTTGTATGTTAGATTCATTCAGATGCCTTTGCTTGACTTTTCTGTTGTCTTACTGACTAAATCAGGTCAACTACATAGCTGATCAATTGTTTAAAAATAAGCTGATGCCTCCTTCCAGTGATAGTGATAATATGTTCTGGAAAACAATAGTTTTTGTTATGCTGCATGGCACAATATACTCAACAAAGTGGTCATTTAGTAACAATTTGTTGATTGGTTTAGTTACTCTAATGAGGACACAAATTAGGCTGATAAATTACCACTTTTTATATCAAAAGCAACATATGAAATCTGTCTCTTAAGTGAGCTTAAGCATTCTTTGAGAATGTTCATTTTTAAGAACCCAAAAAAAGAAACAACCAATCACTTATAAGAGAAGCTTGCAGCTTTTCTTTTCATTGATAGTATACACAAGAACAAGAAACACTAAATATAACTGCTTTCAAAGAGATTGAGCTTTATAAGTTCTATTATGTGATGTATAAGAGTAATGACAAGAGGAGACTTGCTTCTCCTCATATTATCTGTTGAAAAGTAAAAGAGAACCTGCAGTGCTAAATTGGTCTTTTTTAATCAATGTTTAATCATTTAGGACAGAGAGAATGTATTTTTACTTTTATTAATATTAAATGAACAGAAATTTTCTATATCCTGGGGTACAGAGAAAGAAATCACTGGTATCCTTGAGAGTTTTCACAAAATAGATATTTAAGACTTTTACTAAAATTTTACAGATCCCTTATCTACATGGAAAATGGAGGTATTTATAAAAGAATACTTTGAATGGAGGAAATAGCAGAGCCAAGTTTCTCAGGTGTTTTCCCCCTTTTATGGATTCACATGGTACTCAGAAATAGACACCAAAATGCAGTGACTACTGAAAAGTAAATAGAGCTCAAAAAGTTTTTCAAGCAAGTCCCGTCACATTTTCAAGGAATCCTGCTAAAAAAGAGTAAGGCCATGGAGGACAATCAATGGAGAAATCAGGAAAACGAAACAAAATGCAATGGAAAAGAAAATGAGGATTATTAAAATTAGAAAATGGCAAATATGAAAGATAAGCAAAGCTCCAACATACACATAATTGGTGTCTGAAATGATTAGAAAACCTGAAATGGAAATAACTTTTTTCAAATGTCTAAAAATTGTGTATGTATACACACACACGCACACACACACACGCACACATATATATACTCCCGAAATATAACAGAACCAAAATCTATAGGTTAAAAGACCACATGATGCTCCAAGGAGAAATGTTTCTGAAAGATCAACGCTGATTTACCCTGGTTAAGTTGCCAGATTCTTGTGGGCATCATGTCAAGAACATCAAACCAACTATGAAAGTAAAAAAAAAATGATCAAGCTGACTTCTGGTTTTCCTCCAACACAGCCACACTCTGCTAAAAGTCAACGGCAAGCTATCTACAAAGTTCTGAGAGAAAGAAAGTGTAGTTCAATAATTGTATACTTGGCCAAGTTTTCACGAAACTAGAAAGGCAAAAGATATACATCCTCATATATTCCAAAATTCAGGCGTGATTCAAGTCCTCCTGAAACTCAAAATCCATGCAACAAGGTGATAACATTTGCAAAGAGCAAAGCTGGCCAGAAACATAAATATGCTAGGTCAGATAATGTGTTCCACAAATACAAGCTAGCTCTCTAAACATAAAACATGAATGGCTGCTTTTGCAGCATAGATAAATTTACAATTTTATTTTTTACTTTCCGTGATACTTTTTTACTTTAAATGTGTGTGTTTTCATTTTTGCGGGGTTTATTTCAGGTTGTATTTTGCCTCGAATAAGTCATTACTGCAGCAATTTGATTAAACGAAATGATTGCCCTTAAACTCTCTCTGTAGTCCAAGGCAGCAGAGCAGGAAGAAACATATGGCACCAGTGCCATGACAACACAATTTTAGGCCACCTCAAGAGTTACGCAGCCATGGTGGTGATTTGCTATCAACAATTTTGTGACTCTTAATTTAGAGTAGTGGATTCATGGCCTTAAAATGTAAACCTGTGGGTCAGCCAGGCAGGCAGTCTCTCTGGTGTTGAGAGCAGGCCAGCTTTTCAGCACATAGCATCTGTGTTTCCCTTCACATGACCACTGTACTCAGGAGAATTTGGACTAACCCAGCACAGGAGGACAATAGGACAGGCGTTTGCTCTGTAAATAGCATACAGCATGAGTATCAGAACAACTGACTGTAGGAAAAAGGCTGGTGTGTGCATGCATGTGTGCGCATGCACTTTCCATGCACAAAACAGGAAACCGTTTTATGATCATTAACAAGACCTTGTACCCAAGGCTTGACGAAATGATGACTTTTTGCAGTTGCAAATGTGTGAGATGGAAAAATGAAATTTCACTTCAACATCACAGTATTTACACTGGAATTTCTTCTCAGCTAAAATCTGAAGTAGCCACAATTCTCAGAACTACAAGTCTGACATCTCTTTCCAGTTTGTTGGATTTATTTTTTCAGGACAGCTTTGATGTAGTAATACAATTTTATTGTGTGAGGCTAGTCTACATTCGAGCAAATTTGCAATTGATTACCCTAAGTTCATTCAGGACCAGTTGCCGGAGATGTTTTGTACGACCTTGCGGAAGCAAGTGTAGGACAATGATTTTTCTTTGCAAACTCACTAAGATTTTTATTATTCTTGTATGAAAATAAAAAAAAAGGAAAGCTCATTAGGGATTAAAAACTATGCTCTCTCATAAAAAAGATATGGGTTCCTCCTTTAGATAATACTATTCAACATATCAATGACTTCCTTCTTTCTTGGACACTCTGCACTCTATAGCTTTTGAATCCTAGTAGATAGTGTTGTTATACTTATTTTCAATTACAACATGTACGTGTGACTTCGCAGAATGTATTTTTAGTTTAAGAAATGGCCTCTCCTTATTAATCGTGTTGTTAATCCTTTGTTGAAGCACCTTGCTATCACGCAAAGGCAGGATTGCTGGTTAGGATGGCATAACCAAAACCTCTTTCCTCCTTCCTCACCCTGCCCTACAACTGCTCGACTCTCTCCCTACATCAGGATATTACATTATGAACAAATGCAGTGTTTTCCCACAGGCTTGCCCTCGTGGGCTATGCAAGGAGGCACAAAAAGAAGATGACACACACTCTGCTTCTGAGTAAGGAAGGGAGGGAGTGTCAATACTGATATCATTCAAACACCATAGAACATGAGAAAGGACACATTGTTGAAGACAGCAATCAGGAAATTCCAAATGTTGCCCCTCATCAACTCAAATCTGTAGCCCTTGACCTTTAACACTAAGGTTAGCCCTACATAAAGTCCCTCAGAGGCTCTCTCACACCCAAGGTAAGGGTCAAGGGCCTTAACATGACATACAGGACATCTGTGAGTTGGGTTCTATTCTAACTGTGTTTCTTGTCACTCTCTAACCTTTTGTGCACTAAAACGAGAAGTATGCTCTTTGGGGACCCCACACACCCCTAGTCATTTCCACTTCTGGGCCTTTGTCTATGTTCTCCCATCTGCCTAGAATCCCCCTCCCTGCCTTGCCATGGCTAACATCTAATCCTGTAACACCTGTCCTCCTGGAAGACTTCGTCCCCTTCTTTTGTTCCCATAATACCTTGTACGTGGGTCCCTCATTCTACTTATGTTAATTTATTATCATCGCCTGTTAATTTGTGTGTCTCCCTGAAGTACTGTGAGGTCCTCAATGGACAGGACAGCATCTTATTCATCTGCCCATCCTGAAGCTCTGCATAGCCTCTGGCACATAGTAGGAACTTAAGAAATATGGATTGAATAAATGAATTATTTTAAAAGCTTATTTTGAAAAAGAAAGGCTGAAACATAAAATTAACCTACTTATTTATTTGCTCTGCTGTCTTGAGCCAGTTACTTTTCTGTCGAAGTCTTAATTTCCTCACCTACTTGACGGGTATAAAATCGCCTGCCTCACGGCGCTTTGACAATTAAATAAGAAAATGCCTACACCAAGTTGCTTAATCAAGTTCCTAACATATACTAAAAATTAAATAAATGTTAGGTATTATTAATCAAATAATTAAAGTGAAGCCCACCCAATGACTTCTAATATCCATACTTTACAATAGTTAAAATTTTCAGAATTATTGGTATTTGTTGTTGATGGAGAAATTTTTTTGTCTCCTTTTGAGAGTTTTATTGTGTTGTGTTACTCTTTTATCTGACTTATGCTATCCTGCCCTCAATTTTCCTCCTCTCTGTGTGAGAAGAAATAGCCAGTAATCCGGGTGCCCAGTAATTCAGGGCTGGATAGCTCACTCCCATGTTGAGTCAGCAGAGACTCTAATTTAGAACCACATCAGCAGACATCATTCTCTGTAAATATTTCAAAACTTGATGGACATGGCTGTTTGCACTATTCCAAATTACCATATGTGTCCATCACTCAAATCTGCTACCATTCACAAATAAGTTTCATAATGTTCTTGACAAAAAGGAACCATGAATCTAAATTTCTACATACATTAGTTTTAGTCATTCTCACTCCCCTCAAAGTTTGGCAGGGGACAGGGAGGTTTATAAATGGGTGACAGGAGTAAATGCTGCATAATCCCATAGGTCAGCAATGCCTTAAAGCATGTTAAAAACTAAAGGTCAAATCTTCAAAAGTCAAAAGTTATTTTGCAAGGGCAGTAATCTTATTTTATTTCTTTTAAGACCACAAACATACTTATTTCCCTAAAGGTCTTGGAGATTTGCTTACACTGTTAGTAGAATTGGAAATAAAGTTAACTTTAGCACTCTGCTAATTGCAGACCACCCTGATGCTTGAGTCAGGGCGGGCTCCTCCTTGTACCACAAATATGCCATGCTCGTTTCCATCTTCTTGCTTTTATTCATATTTTCTCCATTCTCTATAATAACCTCCTACCCTCTTGGTTCAAATCCTGGCGCCACTGTTCATTAGTTCTGAGACCTTGGAAAATTTACTTCACTATCGTAAAACCTCAATTTCCTCATCTATAAAATGGGGATAAATATAGTATTTATCTCAGAGCACTGCTATAATTAGACAATGATTTAATTTTTGCCTAATTTCTGGCATTACATGGCATATTTGTCACGACAGATATTGTTGCTGTTGTTATTCTGCCTATCCTACCTACCAATAAAGGCCAAGTTCACCTTTCTTAGATAGTTTCTCTCTTCACTATTCTCTCTCTTGCAT
>NW_011888823.1:2223193-2241887 GCF_000151845.1 Pteropus vampyrus
GTGCATATATATATTGCACTCTTCATACTATTGTACATGCCAATAATCAGTTCTCCTTTTAGGTATAGAGGAGAATTATACAGCCCCACCCCTGCTTTGCTGTTCCAGATAGGGGGAGCCCACATCAGTAGTCTAGCCAATGAGTCGTATATAAAAAAGAATGACACATCACTTTCAGGCAACAGAACTTATTGCTGATGAGAGACCCTCTGGAGCTCTTTTACCCAGCCCGTCATTGATCCTGAAAGCATTTGTTGAGACTAAGGACCCTATCAGCCTAGATCTGAGTGACTGTAATGAACAGAATCCACTGATATCCATGCTGTGTCTGTGGTTTAATGAGAAGTAAACTCAGTTTCTGAGGCTGGGGAGAGGGTTTGTTTGTTACTCAGCTATCCTGACTAATATACATATGTTGGTTTTGTCTTCTTGACTTGAATGTAAACTCTTTGAGGAGAAGGAGCAAAGCCTTACCCTTCTTTGTACCCCATGCCCCAATCAGAGGCCTGGACACATAACGTCTTCGACTTGACTGAGCATCATCCAAGTATGTTTCAAATGAAGAAACACACAAATAAGGTTCTCTTCCAAAGATTCCCACACTTTGCTGATAATCAGAATCAACAAGCACATTTTTAAGAACACAGATCGCCAAAAAGCATCTTTGACTGCCTTATTCCGCATCTCCTAGGATAAGGCAGAGGCCGTGAACACATCTCCAGGCCTACTACTGACACATAATTCAGCAAAACAAAGTGGATTGTCCTCTGGATTATACGAATTGCTCTACTTTCTCCACAATTGTCATGCAGTTTCCTCAAGGAGAGCCATCTTCTCTTTGGGCCAAACAAAATTGCTTTGTAGGTGTTTGAATGGCATTAGAGATATCATCTGAGGAATAAGCAAATATTCATATTCTTGGGCAGATGTTCACATGACTAATTAATTTCACAAAAATGATGTTTTAATAGTCTTAAAACCACTCTTAAACCTTCTTTCCTAATAATAAGATCTTAGGTTTCTGCTTCGTTGTTTCACATGACCTACACCAGCCTCATTTACAGCTGCTATTACATCTCTGCCACATCTGGTTTCTGGGATTTGCCATCAGTCACACTTAGGGCCTTAAAAGAAATCTAAATACTGGCTTTAAGGTCCTACTCAAGTATGTTTTTTCGGTGCTATTTAGTTTAACACATTTCCACTTTAATAACTAGAAATTGGATTTGGGGATCTCAACTCTATTTTCCTAGAAAAGAATCATTCTTTCTATAGCTGGGGATGTTCTGGGTCCCAAAGAGAAAAATCAAGCTGCTGTTTATCCTATAAAGAAAGACACCTGGGAACCTGGGAAGACAAGGGGGAAAGTTGGTAGAAACTGTTCCAACTTTCCCTCGTAGCATTTAAGACCCAAGAACTAAGAGGAAGTAGGGGCTCCAAGCAAATTCAGGTGGTCCCCAATATAGGTTTTAATTACATAACTCCATTGCCAGGTGTTTTCCTGAAGGACAGAGCCTCACGTGATTACAGACAAACCTGAGAGGTATCCTTTGGGACCTTTCAACCTTCTATGTTGTCATTTTACCTGCATCAGGAGAAAATTCAAGGCAATGTAAATAATGTATACCTTTTCTTTAAAAAGCACTGTAAATAATTAATACCTTTGGAAAAAATTATATAAATATTTGATCATTCACAGAACAACTGTTAAGCCTGGAATTACATACGAACGTTCAAAGAAATCCAATAAATCCTACATTACATACAAATGGTTCAAAAGTCACCCGAACACAGTCACAGGTACAGTTTTTTAAAATGCAGTGTTTGTTTCTTAGCCAGGGGAGTGTTAAATCAATATGTCACAGTCTGTAACAGCCTGCTTGTGAATCATCTGAAATTTTGGTAACTCCCAAGCTCCTATGCCTTCTGATAGTACTTGGCGTGCATCTTGAAATAATAAAACGCCCTCTGCCTATGAGAGAAATGCAGAAATACCATTCCGTGCAGCTGCTGCTTTTAATGCAAAGAGTTTCCAGTCCTGCGACGGTTGCTCCCACAGAAAGACTAGATAATAAGCATCAAATGCCTCTTGTAAACAGAGCAGGTAAAATTTTCTCACACCCAACAGTGGGTCAAGTCTTTGAGTAGGAAGCTTCAACCAGATAAATGTTTTTTAGATGATCAGGTACATGTTTTATATTCATAAATCAATCTATCCTGCCTGCAGACTCCTGATCCTTAATCTGTTCCATTTCCCATCTCTCTGCTCTTCTAGAATTATATGGAACTTCAGTGCCCATGACCCACACTAGTTCATTTATGTTCTCCTCCACTTCTATTATTTCCTGTCATGTACACCCTTCTAGACATAGCCCCAGGACTGCTCCCTTGGGAAATTGTTTTCACCGAACCCCACACATGCCTGTATTTCAGCATCTGTCCCAGAGAATTAAAGTACTTAAAATACTATTTATTTACTACTGTTATCTCAGAATCTAGAAGAGTGCTTCGCACATAGTAGATTCTATAAATATTTATTGAATGAATGAATGAATACAGGCATGTCTGTCTCCCCTAGTTACCAGAGACACCATTTTTATTCATTATGTCCTCAGAGCCTGGCACAGTGCCTCACACAGAGTAAGTACTCAGTAAAGGTAGGTTAAGTGGATAAATAGAGCTTATCAGGTAATGTGTCTGTGTGCAGTGAGGCAGGTGTGGTTTGTGAAAGAGAAACAGACAGAAGAGAGAAGAAACAGGGGGTGTGACAAACTACAGCTTCGCTTTTCTCATTGAAACATTTCCCTAGGGAAGATTAATAAACACTTTCTTTAATAAAGGTTTATGAGGGGATGAAGAGTTTATTTTTTCAAAAATAAATCCTCATAAGATTTTTTTTAAAAGTGTTCCTGATTACCCCCATATAGTACTTACATGGCACATACCTCTAAGAAGCTCAAAGCATAACTAAAATTAGCACATTAAATTTTGCATCAAACTACCCCAGTGTGGTTGATGGAGTCCATTTGTTCACCTCATTTTCCCTTTGGAGGAAGCAAAGGCAAATTAAAAGAAAACAGCTAACGATTTACCCAGAGGCACACAAAGATGCATCAGTGGATCCAGTTTCCCCTCCATAGCTCTTGAGAGCACATTGCTCAAAAAGTTTTGATGAGCAAGTCTGGCATTAGGAAGCTCCAGGTGTCTATAATCCACCAATAAACAAAAGTTCACGGAGTTTAAGCATTATGTAGGACTTGACAGTGAGAAGTATGCAAAGGGAAAGAAGATATTGTCCCGGTCCTTTTATGGAAGAGTCTAATCGAGGACATAAGACAAGACAAACACCCAGGGCAAAGCTGGAGACTAGAAGTGAGCAGGCTATGGAATCAAAGCTTCAGCTTTAAAAAAAAAAAAAAAAAGCAGAAAAGGCAGGGAGAAACCAAAAGTAAGGAGCCAGAGGGCCCAAGCACAATGGTGGGAAAAGGGGTGCCGGAGGATGAGGACTCTCCCTGAGGCTTTCTGTGAAGCACCTACAGCATCACCTCAGAGAGAGAGAGGGGGATGTTAGGTGAGGGGGCTGAGCTGGCTCCCAGATCCATGGGAAAGGAAGATATAAGAAAGCCGAAGAAATAATCTCCCTCAAAGAGCTCATCATCAAGCTGGAAGGATAAAACATGAACATCTGAAGATACAGTTAATATCATAGGATAGGAAACCAACAGCAAACAAAAGAAGTTAATGAGACACAGGACTTCAGGGAAGGAAGGGACCACTCTAGGTTAGGGCAGCCTCTGAAAATTTCACCAAAGAAACAGATCTTAAGAAATGTGGTTGTGACCCATATGTCTTGCCAATTTGCTTTGAAATGTAATGCAGACTTGTATTTCACGTCTCAATTTATCACTCTTGGGGAGTGTAACCCCTGCTTCCTTTATTTATTTTTTCTCTTCCTACACTGGATGATTCTCAGAAAGTCAGCCAAAGTATCAGATTGGTATGCCTTCATTTCAACAGACTTGGGTGCCTCTGCTCTGTGCTTGGCACTGGACAAAGTACTGGGCTTAAATGAGCAAAGAAAGACGCTCTCTAACACTAGGAGAAGATCATGAGAAGAGAGAGAGAAAGGGAAAAGCAGGAGGTCATACCTAGGTGAGGCGTTTTACTTTGGAGATCAACCTTATGGTGGGGAAGAAGTGACAGAAGCTCTCGGACTGAATTCTCTGATCCCCACAAGGAAGGGGGCCTGCTCCTTGTGTTCCTGGGCCCACACTGTAGAAAACATGAGCTTCCTTGAGAAGATAAGATATGGGCATGAAGCCAAATGAGTGAGCTTTTTGTGGATGAGTGTAGCATCTAGGGGCCCAGAAATCTCAGAAAGCCCGGTTGGAGAGAGGTGTTATGAGGACTGGTGAGTCAATATGGGATTCCTGAGACCATATATATAAGCCATGGCACGGGTGGTAGTCTTCAGCAACATGGGCCAATGTGGTGCCCCTAAACCAGGTGAGTCCAGCTACACTCAGCCAACACTAGAACAGGATGCCAGTGACCAGAGGGAATGAAGAAACTTTCAGAGAGATCCAGCAAGGACCCAGCTGCAGCGACCCCACTACCACCACCCATCCCAACCATAGCCCATAGAAACTTTTTCTTGGACTATGTGCCATTGGGATGAAGAAAGGAAAGAGATCTCATTTAAAAAAAAGAAAAAAGAAAAGAAAAATAGCTTTGATTGGGAGTTCAAACTTTTAAATAACTCTTTGAAAGAAATGATTAGAAACGGCATAGATTGAGTTATCGTTAACTGATGAGCACAAGTTCCCCATCCCATCATCAACAAAACTGAAGATGAGGCTAACTATGGAAAATAAAGTTATATATATATTTTTTACATATCCAGTTGAAAGACTCCATGTAAATAGTCAAAGTTATAATGATAGAGGATCTAGACTTTCTGAGACAGCCAGTATTGCTTGTAAAACAAACTCCTAGATACAGATAACAGTATGGTGGGTACCAGAGGAAAAGTGGGGGTGGAGGTAAGTAGAAAAGGGTAAAGGATGTCAAATATATGGGAACAGAAGAAAACTGTGGGTGGTGAGCACACAATGTAATATATAGATGATGTGTCATAGAATCGTGCACTTGAAACATAATGTTTTAACTGAAGTCATCCCAATAAATTTAATAAAAAATAAATAAAATAAAATAGTCTATTCTATTGTTCACATAATCTTGATTTTCATGCAGAAAACAAAGTGTATTATCCAGAGCCTATTATCATTTCAGAAATAGTTAATTTTTCTAAGAAAAGAATCATCATACTCTTCCCGACCAAAAGGAAACATTGTTAAATATGTAGAAAATTTAATGTAGGCTTCTCACAGTCAGTGAAACTTCTCTTCCAACAAAAGCTTACTCCCACTCGCTTTGGAGAAAGGAAATTTTCTTTTGGCTTCCTTTCAAATAAAAAGAAAATCTGCTAAGCTACATATACACTATTCCCAACTTATGAAGAAAAGGCAAGTGCCCAATATAAATATTACAGCCAAAAAAAAAAAAAAAGAGAGAGAAAATTGTTGTAGGATCAAAAATTAAAATGTCCCTAAAAGCTAGGAGGACAGAATAGGTCTTAAAGTGACAATTCTGGGTACGGAGAAGCATAGTAGAGGGCTCAGTTCTTTACTAGACAAAGACCACAATTTCTGCTTCTCACGTCTCAAATTTTTCCCAAATCCCAGAGAAGTCTGGCTTTTTTCCAGCCTGAAAATAAGTCTACTTTACTATAGTGCATAATTCTAGAGATGGAGCAAAAAATAACTTATTTACCTTAGGTTAGCATGAAAACCTGAAATTACTGTTGTAAAAAGTCACAAACAGGAATAAAGATCATTTTCCCTATAATGGAAAAAATACAAAAGAAAGTAAAACAGAGGTGTGATTTTACAGTTCAAAAATCAAGGGGCAAATATTTTTGATGATAACATGCAAACCTGAGGAGGTTTTAGGGATGCGAATACGCTCGTTCCTGGTAGGCTGCAACCTTTTGGTGAGCAACATGGTGGCCCCTAACCAAAGTCATTGGGAGGCTTGCAGTCTCTGAACAGCAATACTCTCATCCAAGTTCTGAGAATTAACCCAAAAAAGCGATTCAGAAAAAGCAAAATGCTATGTGTGCAAAGATATTGACTACAGTCTCGTCTATTCCATCAAACCAAACAAAAAACTCAAAAACTGGAAAGAACTAAGTGTCCAAAATATGTTTATGATACGTTAACATAATTTAATATTTGCTTCCTAGAAATTACATCTAAAGCAAACACCTGAAAACGTGCGGCTACTTTTATGTTAAATGAAAAAAATAGGTTATCGATTAGTACCTACCCACTGTCACAAATATGTTGAAAATTTGCACTTGGAATACAAAAATAATGAAAATAGTTTTAATCTGATAGTGGGTTTTTTTTTCTTATTTAAAAACTCCTTGACTTTATTTTTGTGCTCTTAATAAACAAACTCTTCTGTCTCTTCAAATGTGTTTTTAAGTAAGTCCTTTCAAGAGGCAATGTGACTCATAGATTCAGATGGCAAAATTACAATGTATTTAAAAGAATTCTCTTTCAATGTAGACAATTCAGAGATTAAAAAATAAAGGTAAGTCAAAAGGCTCGAGTGAGGAACAGTGACTAGAAGCCTGTCTCACAGTAACCTTTTCTTCAACAGGGAGAATGGCACAGGGAATCCATGTGAGGAAATTTTTAATTTTTGTTTCAGTTTCTCCTTTCTAAAGGTTTCTCTCTTTTAATGATAGAAGTTGAGAGATTTAAAAAAAGAAATTAAAAACCTCGTTTTGGTTAGCTCCTCGCAGAGCTAACTGTCAAATCTGAGCAGAAAACAGCAGCTTTGACAAGAGTTTGCAACTAAATAAGATTCTCACACCTGAGAAATGAATACCCCCACCAAAAGTACCCATAGGAGCACTTAAAATCAAAGCTAAAAGTGACTTATAGGTAGCCCAAATATTGGACAGAGCCCAGCATTTGAAGTTTAAAGTATTTTCTAAGGAGAGAATGGAAACCAAACTCAATTCAGCAGATATGGATAGAAAATTTAATTTAGCGCCCAACAGTGCATTATAGTCAAGAGCTGTACTGCTCTGAATAGCATGGTAGAACAGAAAAGGCACTAAACCAAGCGTAAGAAGACTAAGTGCTAATCATGGCTCTGCCACTAGCCACCTGATACCCTTAGAAAAGAAAATTCACAACTTTGCTTGTTGTTTTTGGTGTATTTAAAAAAACAAAAACAAAAAAAACTGGAAGTTGAAGAAATTCAGTTAGATTGCTTAGGTCTGCTCATAGAAGAGAGCCATCCTTGTGGAGATTGCCTGGGAGGCTGGTACTCAATGTTCGGGAGGTTGTAGATCGTGTCAAGAAGCGTATTGTCATCAAATGAACATTTCACGGAGATGGAGTCTCCATTGCCAACGCCCTCCAGCCACAAGCCACCAGAAATATACTCACGTTCAACAGTTAGGTTTACAGACTCTGCAATGAGAGAGACACCACACTATGGAGAATCTTGGGACTGGTGTCTCAGTGAGAAGGCTATCGGATGAGCTTGTATTGAGATTGGAGCTTGTATATAATTTTAAGGCAAGCTCAAGGAAGCATGGTTTTGTATTGTATTGGGTAATGTCAGAAAGCAGGGATAATTCTATCATCAAGAATCTTTGGTTTTTTTTGTTTGCTTTTTTGTGGTTTTTTCCCAGAAGATAGGAGAAACAGGATTGAACTAAAGCTATAATTGGTAAAGAAGCAGCAGTCACTCATGTGGGCCCAGAAAGGTGAATGTTTAACCATTTTGGTTTGGACAGTGTTCATGTTTTCGGCTGTGCACAGACATGTGTTACAGAGAGGTTTTGTTTTTGTCTTGCTCCATCCGTGATCAGCATTGTCTGATACTGATAGTCTGTGAAATTGTTTATGTCTAACAGAACTCCATGGTCTAGCTGTTATTAGAGACAGCTCCAAGCTGACAGCAGTCAAGGGCTGTGCTTTTCTTTCTCGCCATGAAGAAAATAATTAACTCCAGGTATAAGTAATTAGCTCAGAAGTCAGAAAAGGAGGCCCCAGGCTGGAAGCTATTGAAAGGTAGAGGGTCAATCCATAAAGTTAAAGCTCTAGGAAAATGAGCCAGACAAGAAGTAAGAGGTATTGACTTGGAGGAAAAAGAGAGAGACGTATGAGCAGGTGACACAAGATAGCTGTGGAACTAACTCCTGGAATGCTGAACTTCCACAAGGCTGCTGCATTTATGCTCAGACCTGTAGAGTTCGTCGCTAGGGCAGATTTTTAAAGAGATTAAGCTAAGCCAGACATAGTAATATTGCAAGTATTTCTCAGCTCTATAATTTTACGAAACCTTGCTCCAAATGGTATTTTATTTAAACAGAAAACTCATTTGTGTTTGAAATAACAACTGTTGGTCTATTTTAATAGTCTCTTTTATTAAAAATGGAATTTAGCCATGAGATGATGTGCATTATTTAATCTCTCAATAGTCTATGCATGGATCAGGGGGACTAGCATTTACCTTTTGAAAGCTACCTAGAGTATAGAATAATATTTAGGAAGAAATCGGTTTATACAGATGGGAAGAATGTGCATTTCAGATGACATGGAACATTTCTGGTTTCAGAAAGTCCTATTTCTCAATAGTGTATCTGCTCAGCCCAGAGTATGTACTCTCTTTTTTTTTTTTTTTTTTAATGTTCTTACATCAAAAACCTCATCTTGCCAATGCAGATCTATTTATTGATGCTAAAGTCCACAATGGTTCATCGGTTTCCCATTTCAGTAAGTATCTGTAAGACAGGAGTTTGGATAATACTAAAAAGTGTTTAAATAGCACATGCTGAGGCACAAAGCCTCCCCATCCTGCATCTCTGGGTTTCTTGGGGTGCACAATGAGAACAGGATGCGTACTAGATATCACAAGGGGCTACCAATAACCAAGGAGGCCCCCACACAATGTTTGGAAGTTGCAGCAGTATTCAACGGCTACAGAATGACAAAATAGCAATTCTGATGTTAGTTCCAGTAATTGAGTTTGCAGTGTCAAAGGCAGGGCACCTCCTGCAGAGAACATCAATAACTTGGCTCCTCAAGGGGATGTCTGGCTGGCACCTGGGTGGATCCATGACCTTTGGCAGATGGAGTAGTATTTGAACATACCAAATCGGGAAAATAAAAACAATAAAAGAAAGGCAATTTACTAAATGAAATCTACATGAACTGAACTGCCTGCAACAGTTCATCAGAACCTATGAAGATCACCCAGAAGGTTTTAACCACCTCCCAACTCCAACGGATCCTGCAAAACCCTCTGCTTTTATATTAACTTCCTTCTTGGGAAAAAAAAAAAAAGTATTACAAGGAGTAAATAGAAATGTATTCGCCCTCCACCCATTTCAGACCTTTGCTCCTGATCTCTGCTTTAAGATGTGGTGTCTGTGTGTGTGTATACATATATATAAATATTATGTATATATGGGTATATATATGCATATATATGTAATTTTGTACCCATTTTACCTTTTATCTGTTAACAAAAGCAAAAGAATATTTTTTCCTCTCAGAGAAAACTTTTATAAGACCTTTTCTGAACAGGGTTCTAGTAGAAAGAACAAAGCATGCAAACAGGGACTGGCTAGACTTTCTTAAGATGCAGGTTCCATCACTGTTATTTTACCTAACTTCAGGGATTCCTCCTGTCTCCTCGGTCCCTGGTGATGGTGTGGATGAAAAGGGGCCACACACTAAAATCGACAAGCTCAAGGGAGGCCTGCATGGAGGACCTCACAAATTCAGAGACCGAAAGTAACTACGTGGGATGGTCTGAACATAAAAATTCCTAACTGAATGTGGGTCATGGTGGGTAGTCACGTCCTAGACTCGTAGCTTCCTTGACAAAAGTCAATGATTACCTTAAATGAGCCTGTCTATTGTCCTTTTGCATCTAGGATCACATACCTTCATAATGTCAGAGCAATCTTCTTTTCCAGACCCCTCAAGCACAACCGCTGGCATCAGAGCGCAAGATCACAGAACCCTCATTGTTATCTCATTCCCGCAAACCGTCTCTGCGTGCTGTAAATGTTAACTGTTAACTCTCCTGCACCCACCACTGTAAAAGAAGTATGTGTCTCTCCAGCTTTGTTTTTTAATCTAACCTCAGACATTCTCCCACTTTGCTTTCTCCTGCCCCCTTAATCTACCACCAATAGATTCATGTATTGATCTATTGCTGCACAATAAAATCACCTCCTTACCTCTCCTCCTTTCATTCTCTTATATAAAATAACCTGCAAAACTGCCCTTCTCTATTTTCTCAATCCGTTGAGATTTTGCTTCCTGGCAAGTGTCGTCAGTTTGGCTGAAATAAACCCATAAAAAAATTCTCTATAGGTTTGGACATTTCTAACGTCGACAATGGGAACATTGAACTTTGTAAAAATTGCCAAAGCTCGGAGTAGCTCTGAGAGGGTTAACTCGGAGGGGGGCGGGGGCGGTCCTCTGTGTCCATGCTCACATTTCTGACCTGTGTCCAAGAGTGCACTCCCTCTTAAATTAAGATGTAAATGAGACCACAGTCACCTCCACTGAGAAGTTCGCATGAGTCACTATTTAAGGCAGTGGTTCTCACACTTTGCTGCACAATAAACTCACCAGAAGACTGGTTTTAAAAAACCTTGATGCAAGGCCCCACCTCAGATTAGTTAAATCAGAATCTCTATTAGTAGACCCAGGCATCAGTACTTTTTTAAATTCCCTAATAATTCTAATGTGCCACCAAGTTTGAGAATCATTGGTTTAGCTGGTTGGACTGGAGCCAAACTACGCCCCCCTCCACCGCCGCCCACCATGACATTTTGGAGGGAACCACTCCCAAGAATTAGGGAGGACATAAAAGGACCTTCTGCATTTTGAATAGAGGCCTATTTACTGCTACAATTTGTTGGTGCAGGATGCTATAGTGCGCCCTGTGGGTGGAGCAGGGTTGAGTGAATCATTCTTGCTCAGCCTGATAAACAGAACATGCTGAGAGAATGCAGGAGGGGATCTCTCTGTGGAGCTCTGTAGCCGAGCAGAAATTATTCCAACCTCCTTAGGCCATCACTGATCAAGGTCTATAAAACTACCTTTGGGGTATAAGACAGAGTCCAAGAATAGGACACTCTTTTCAGTTTTTCTAGGTCCTTCCAAGCATTGCTGCTTCTGTTGGCATGCTTTCCTTGGGTACCAGGCATCTGGGAGCTAAGTCCTGGTGACAAACAAGCTTGGACTTCGGAGAACCAGGTGTGTGGATGTAGCCAGGATGCAGAAATAGGTAGTTGCTATTTTCTATGAAACCCAAAGAAATATTTTACCATACACTCCAGCCATCTGGTAAGGTTCAATTCAAAGTTATGTATTCTGCTCAGGGTTAAACTTATCCACACAATCAAAGGAAAGTTCCGGATAAATTTGCTTAAATATTTTATTATTTAGTGACAATCCAAAGTCTTAGAATCTTAAGACTTTTTAACTCTCGTTCCTAGCTTCATATCTACCTTTCAGGTTTTTTGGGTCCTCCCTTCCTGTTTGGATGACTTAAGCACTGTACTACTCAGAGCATGTTATATTTAATACTTAATAAACACTTGTTGAATAGATGAATAGCAATAGCTCCTAATAATATGGTATTTATGATGCACCAGGCATTGTTCTAAGCACTTTACATGTATTAACTCATTTAAGCCTCATTAAGCCCTGTGAAGTCAGGACACGGAACACAGAGAGGTTAAATCATTTGATCAGAGTTATAGAGCTAGAAAGAAATCACAGACTACAAGATCCGGATTCCACCCCAGGCCAGCTGGCCCTAGCATCTTCTTCTTTACGAAAAGCGAGTAAGCCTTTTCCTTACTATTGAGTGTGTCTTCCTTTAGACCGTATCCTTTCTAATTGTTGCTTTTTTTCCACCCAAAATTATTTTCAAGTTCTCCACGTTGCTATATGAAAACACAGCACATTGCTTCTGACCACTGTGTTCTATCAGAAGCATAGAGCAGATTTTACGAAGCCATTCCTCCAGGGATGGACACCCGGATCCCTTCCAACTCTTGATACGACAAACAACAAACAGGACGCATCCTTGTAGTTACCTTTTGTGAGCTTTTGCAAGAGTTGCTATGCTGTCCACTCAGGAATGAAACTTTTGAGGTACAAAGTAATTGTGTAATTAAGTTTCCTGATTATTGTCAGTTTACTCTCCAGGAACCTTTGCCAGGTTACACTCCTGCCGATGATGGGATGGTGCTGAACAGGGTCCGTGACCAAGCAAAAACAAATAACTCAGAATCACTTAGAGTCTCTTATTCTGTAATTGCCAGCCTTCTACCTAAACCTCTTTTAGCTTAAGCCAACTTTCTTAAGAATTGTCTCAATTATTTTTATTCTCGCTAAAAATAGATGGATTATGTATTACATAGACTAATTAATACCACATTTTAAATCCCAGTTATGATTTTGAATATAACTTCATTTTGTGCATAACTCATAATGTATAAAAGCTACCATATATGTTTCTGTTTTCTATGTAACAATAACTCAAAATGAATATGAAAGTTAGAATATACCTAACCTTACAAAGTATGTAGAAATATACCAATAGGCAATAGTACTCTGTGCAAGGAACCACCTTAAGAAATATCAGTCCCATTAAAAACATGTTAGAGTTTAAAAGAGTTCTGGGGGGCGGGGGTGGGGGAGAAGAAAGAATAAAGAGAAACTATACCCAACATACAAACCACTAAGAATGTGCTGGCCAGATTCAGATTGTTGGCAGGAAAAGATTTTTATAATTTCTTTTCCATAATTTAGCCTAGCTGGATAATTACATTTAGAAAAATAAGCGAGTAACCGCAGATGTGTATGTAATGGAATTTTTTTAAATGTAGATATATCTCTCATGGAAATAAAAGGGGCAATAGAAGGCTATCATTATCCACTTTAGAACAAAAGCTGTATTCATGCCAACCAAAAGAACAATTAAAATCAGCCAGAAAGACACAGAATGCCAATCTTATCCACTTGTCACTTCAGCAAGCTAGCTTGACAATATGCACCCACTCTTGTTGACACATTTCTAAAGAACAGATTAGCTTCGACAGGTGTAGGAAGAAAAATCTTTCTATCCAAACCAGTTTCACCCAAAGAGTTCAGAACTCCATTTCAAGCAGGAGCTTTGGCTAAAACCATTCTCGAGTCCTCATAAATAGCTGAAATGGTCTGGGAAGGCGGCATGCTGAACATAAAAAGAACACAGGTTTGGGGGTCATCTGGGTGACAGTTGCATTAGTTATATGATCCTAGGTAAATTACTTAACTTCTCCTTCTGGAGGTTCCAAAGGAGAATAGGATGCCTTGCCTTTTTCGGCTCCTAACGGCCACCTGTGTTCCTTGGCCCACGGCCCCTTTCAGTAATCACATCACTCCGACCTCTGCTTCCACCACCATATGTCCTTCTTTCACTCCCTGCCTCCCTCCTTCACTTATAAGGATCTTATGATCACATTCGCCTCACCTAGATAATCCAAAATAACCTCTTCATCTCAAGATCCTTAATTTAAGCATATCTGCTAAGTCTTTTTTTTTGGTCATATATTCACGGGCATCTTTGGGAGACACGATTCTGCCGACTACATTAGCTATATGACATTTGGCAAGGTGCCATCTTGATGGACCTCGATTTCCTTATCTGTCAAATGAGAATTTTTAGTTGTTTGAGGATTAAAGAGAATAATGACTGTAGAGTACTCAGCAAATGCCCTGACTAACAGAGCAAGTGTGCAATAATTGCTACTCATAATAACAATAAGAACAAAAATAAAATGGCCAAAAGAATGATGCAAGTGGCCTGGGAGTTTTATAATTCAAATTGTTTTCGTTTTTCCATTGCTTATGCTTGAAAGACATCTTTATAATCATATTAAAACAATATGTCACTTGATTTTTTTAAACCTATAATCAGAACAGGAGTTCATGTCATAAAACAAGATTACTTCTAGAGCATTAGTAATAGGTTTAAAAGAGTGCGTTATAGAAAAGATTGAATGTACCATACCTCAGCTCAAAAGAAAGAGTAAAATTGTGGACTAGAAAATAAATATCAAAAGCTTTAAAATTTCACATTTCCAATGACCCAGAGAGCAAACATCCAGGAGTATATCTAAGGGATATGAGCAAAGATTCAGCTACTTGGTGTCAGTAGCAACATTGTTTACAAAAGGAAAAAAAAAAAATTTGAAAGTCAAATAGTTTTACAATAGGAAACTCTTTTAATAAATTAAGCCTACATTTGTTTTTGGGAGGAAAAAAAAAAAGGAAGTAAAAGAAAAGAGGGAAGAAACATACCACAATGTTAAAAGGGTTATGGCAAATTGTGGATGATTTTTATTTTTATCATTCATTTAGCTTTATGTTCTAAACTTTCTACGGTTTTCTGCTTTGTAATAAACCAAACCCAATCTTGTTTGCTTCTCTGTAGAGTTTGTTGGTTTTACATTGCAACATGGAATGAGCAAATTTGGTTGGGTCTCTGCCTGAACAGATCTGCCCACAGACGAGCCAGTTGCTTCCAGAACCTGAACCAGGCAAGAGATAGAGCTTTCCCAGTTCTCAGGACTCCGAGAGTTACATTGAAGCCAGACATTAAAGCAAAGTGGAAGCAGAGGAAGGTGCTGAATAATCAGAGGTTCTAACTAATCGAAAAGGCTAAAAAAAGAAAATTATATCCTGAGTTGAGTGCAGATAGAACCTGAGTGGTTAGATAGAGACATCTAAAATAAAAAGGTATCTGAATAAAAGCCTTGACTACTTATTCTATGTTACACCATTGTTGATATTAGCATGTATTCTCCACACCTGTATTTACATGGTAAACTATATCTTCTGCTGCATTCAGAAGCATTGACCTGACATATCAGAGACATGGTATGGTAAGCAAGGGGCACTGGGCATAAAGGGGGATAAAAAGACAAGACTTTTGTGACATTGTGGCCCAAAAAAAGAACCACAAATAGTATAATCTTCATGTAGCACCTCAAGTAAGTATATCTGTGACCTAAACTTGCTATTCCATTAATTAACTATGTGACCTTGAGCAGATCAATTATTCTCTCTGTATTTCCAGAGAAGATCAAACTAGAATTAATGGTTCCCTAACTAGTCCTGGAAATAGCAGGGGGATGGAGCAAGGGATGAATGAGAAAAACCCCACCCCTTCCACTCTTGCTTAAAACCTGGAGCAATTATAATTTTTACATTTTATTCATTTACATTTCCTCATAAGATTTTGTTTAAAGAAAGAGTTCCACTGTCTTTGTAAAACAGTGAAAATTCTTTGACTAGATGACTTCTAATGTGTTTCCAAAATATAACCATCTATCTATGAAGACCTCAGGTGGTGGCCAAAAGTCAAGAAACAAAGGACTGAGGGCTAGATGCCCTGAGGCCAAAGGTGGTGGCCATATAACACAGGCCAAATGCAAGTGAATACACTCATCTCATCGGGCAGCTAGGAAGCCAGTGAATCTGGTTCTACATCCTGTCTTTCTACTTTTACAGGTAAACTCCTACCACTCACATTTCTTTAGTGGTCCATTGCTTTACTGTGATTATATAGGCCAGGCAAAGTGGAGCAAATATTATATTGTAATTATATTCTACACCCAAAGCTTTAAATGAAAAGGATTAGAGCACATATATACTTAAATCTCATTGTCCCTTCTAATTTAGTTAATTACCAAGAGTATGAGAAAGAAAAAGTCAAAGAAAGGCAGGAAAGGATGGCATTTGCTTAGATGTATTGATGGGTATGAAAGCCAGCACCTGTGCCTTATTACCTTCTTCCCCACCCTATGAAAACCTGTACATCTACCTCCCCTGCAACCCTGGATATTAACAGTAATGGCTTCCATTTATTTCACACCACCTAGATACTCTAAGGCAGTACTAGATACTTTCCATCAATAATCTCATTTGATTCTCAGCATACTCCTATTAGGCATTATTGACCCATTTTAAAAATAAGGAAAGCAAAATTCAAAAATGTAAATAATTTGCTCTGGATCTTAGAGCTAGTCAGAGAAGAGTACAGGACTCAAACCTTGACCTTCCTAGCTGCAAAGCCTGTTTTCACAATGTGGACAGACCCTAGAGTTTACCGCACGAGCCACAAAGTGTGCAAAACTAGAGAATTCACACAGTAGTCAAATAACTAGTAATTTGCTCCCACTACTAATTATTCTTTGTACCAAACACATTTTGAATAATAAAAGAGCATGTGATTTCTTTCTTTGAAATGTCTTCTGAAGGTCATGACTTTTAGCAGAAGTAACTATTTTCTATTTTGGTCTGGCTTTAATTAGGGTAATAGTCTGATTGAACATAGATATTTATGACATTTATTAAAAGCTTTTATTACCAATTTTGCCCAGAAAAAAAGTTTTAATGGTGATGTATTAGAGAATTTCCATAAAATTAATGTCCAGACTTAATGGATGTCTAAGGTATCATTATTAACGGGAATGTTCCATATACGAGGATCCTTTGATTAGAGATTAGATACAGTTAGAGCAGAACTTATTTAAAGCTGGATACACGCCAAAGTATCCAGAAATTCAATTTAAACACATTCTAGAGGCTAATGCTTTATTTAGGTTGTGTCTTTATGATGCCAAATGAAAAGCTGCAGTTACAAAAAATCAATCAATTTGGTCAGCTGCTGGATGAACTAAAGACCATATCATGCTCAGTTTGACTCCTGTTGATGCCTACATGAAGCCAGTCCATTGAATCAAGATAAATTTTTCATCTGTAGAAATTGACCGCCACCCATTCAGAAGGACATTCTTACTGGACCAGCAGCCCGGGTGTCACACAGTCCTTGACTGGCCTCATCTTAACTAATGGACTCCATCTTTCTCAAGACTGCAAACCCACAACTGTGATTCTCAGCAATGTGGGGGAAATCCCAGGCTCCTTCTCTCATCTTGCAAAAGGCATATCAAAGACACCTGGAGGGTAGGGACATTTTCATGTTACACCTTCCACCAACATCTAAATTCTGAGAGGTCATCCCCCTTCCCAGACTGAGAATCTCCCATTCAGAGTTGGCTTTAAGGGAGCCATTAAAAACACCACATAGGTATGTTAGCTTTAGTTCACTCTGTATAGTCCTAAGCCATCCTCAACACACTTAAGCAACTAAATACAGCTTGGAAGTGGCTGGAAATACCCAAAAATAAAGCGGGGGGGTGGAGGGGTGGCGGGGTTGGAACCTCAGTACTTCTGACCTAATTAGGAACAGAATTCAGTTTTAGTTCTCTTACTCCCTGAGGGTCATTTTCTGGGTTGGTGGACATGGGGTTACCCATCCCTAAAAACTTTTACTAGCAAAGCAGAGGGAAAGCCACTATATCCGAGTCAGGGAGTGATGCTGCTTTTGTTAAAACTTGCCCTTAAGACTCTCATTTTTCAGACTCTGGTTTCTCATCTTCCTGGACCCAAACCAGAAGCAGCAAACCAGTGGACCACAGATGTAGTTTGTTTGGCTCACAAAGTAGGACCCCCAAAATATTTAAAACAAATTGACAAAAACTAAACTAGTTGTTAGCTTTCAAAAATTATGACAATTCATAGAAAATGTGGATCCCTAGCTTCTCCGAAAAATTCAGAATATTTGGTACAACGGAGCACACATTCCCCAAGGCAGCATTCAGCAGAAGTGCTCCATTTAATGGTCTCCACCCTCTCTATTGTCCCGGATGCTAAGGTCAAGTTTTTCTCAACACTTGGCTCAGTTGGTTTGTTACTATTGTTTGACAGACCTCTGTAGGTATTTGATTTTGCAACTCCACTCCAAACAGAAAAGGCTGAATGCAGTCTCAGAGATTATCTGTCCTTTTTCTATAAATGAGAATCAGAGATCAGAGAAGGAAAATGACTTGTCCCAAATCATACATGTTGCCAATGGCAAAGCTGGGAGTAGATTCTAGGTCCTCCCTTAATCCATCACCTCCAAATAAAGTTAACCCCAACTGACACTCTGGCCACTTATACCAAAAACACCTAAAATGTGCTGAGCCCTTAACATAAACCAAGCACTGTGTTAACCCCTCCTTTAATATATGATCCCATTCCATTCTCATAACAACACTATGGTGTTCATGTTAATCCTGTTTTACAGATAAGGACACTTAGGCTTGGAGAGATTAAGAAACCAGCCCAGTGTCACACAGCGAGGGGCAGACCCATGATTGAAAAGACAGAGCCCAATCTCTTAACTGCCTCTCCTTCCTCCAAGCTCTGATTCACTTATCCATTCAATAAATTCATGAGCCCTTATTCTGAGCCCTGCACTGTTGTAGGTACTGGAAATACAGCCACAAAGCTCCAAAGTGAGTGCCCTCACAGAGCTTGCAGTCCAAGACAGTTTACAGGTGTCATCGACTGCCTGTATCATAATCAATCGTTTCAATGTGTGTCATCTCACATTGCCATATAAGTTTTATACATGTAAAAATTCTCTGCTTGTACAACCTACTAAATTCAGGAATTTTTCTTCTTTTATATCATCACAACAT
>NW_011888823.1:2241937-2243852 GCF_000151845.1 Pteropus vampyrus
TGGTTTCTCATCTTCCTGGACCCAAACCAGAAGCAGCAAACCAGTGGACCACAGATGTAGTTTGTTTGGCTCACAAAGTAGGACCCCCAAAATATTTAAAACAAATTGACAAAAACTAAACTAGTTGTTAGCTTTCAAAAATTATGACAATTCATAGAAAATGTGGATCCCTAGCTTCTCCGAAAAATTCAGAATATTTGGTACAACGGAGCACACATTCCCCAAGGCAGCATTCAGCAGAAGTGCTCCATTTAATGGTCTCCACCCTCTCTATTGTCCCGGATGCTAAGGTCAAGTTTTTCTCAACACTTGGCTCAGTTGGTTTGTTACTATTGTTTGACAGACCTCTGTAGGTATTTGATTTTGCAACTCCACTCCAAACAGAAAAGGCTGAATGCAGTCTCAGAGATTATCTGTCCTTTTTCTATAAATGAGAATCAGAGATCAGAGAAGGAAAATGACTTGTCCCAAATCATACATGTTGCCAATGGCAAAGCTGGGAGTAGATTCTAGGTCCTCCCTTAATCCATCACCTCCAAATAAAGTTAACCCCAACTGACACTCTGGCCACTTATACCAAAAACACCTAAAATGTGCTGAGCCCTTAACATAAACCAAGCACTGTGTTAACCCCTCCTTTAATATATGATCCCATTCCATTCTCATAACAACACTATGGTGTTCATGTTAATCCTGTTTTACAGATAAGGACACTTAGGCTTGGAGAGATTAAGAAACCAGCCCAGTGTCACACAGCGAGGGGCAGACCCATGATTGAAAAGACAGAGCCCAATCTCTTAACTGCCTCTCCTTCCTCCAAGCTCTGATTCACTTATCCATTCAATAAATTCATGAGCCCTTATTCTGAGCCCTGCACTGTTGTAGGTACTGGAAATACAGCCGCAAAGCTCCAAAGTGAGTGCCCTCACAGAGCTTGCAGTCCAAGACAGTTTACAGGTGTCATCGACTGCCTGTATCATAATCAATCGTTTCAATGTGTGTCATCTCACATTGCCATATAAGTTTTATACATGTAAAAATTCTCTGCTTGTACAACCTACTAAATTCAGGAATTTTTCTTCTTTTATATCATCACAACATCATCCAGGACAAAGATTAGCTTTTAGTAGGTGTCATGTCAATATCATTAATTTGAATACAAATGAACACAGAATAGACGGGACAATACAAGGAGAGTTAGGCTTACATTCTCCTGGGAATTTGGCTGGAAGGCCATGATGCACACATGTGGTTCCTGTCTGCTCCTCTATAAACAAAAACTTGTCTATGTGACTGGCAATACTTGCTCAGATACCTACCTATTCACAGGTCTTCTTCCCTACTTCTGTAGCCAGTCCTCTCTGTTGCTGCAGAATCTTGTAATTTGTTCTAAATGAAAATGAAAACTGTATCTATGCCTCCTGGAAGCCAGTTCTTCTCTCTTCAACTGGAAATGTAAGCCCTTTCCCCTCGGGCCCACATCCAGTCAATGTGCTGATGGGTACAAATAGACACCAGCTCAAAGTAACTAACTATAAGGACCCATGTGCAATTTGATTAAAGAGAGCACTTGATTACATCCTAACCAGAAGAGAGCTCTTCTTTGCCCAGGAAGTGAACGAAGTTCCAATGCCCTCTTTGTGATGAAACCATCTGATCTCTGGTGGAGCGAGACCCCCGGAGCCCCCAGCTGACAGCTGCTGTCAGCCCCTAAAGCAACTGCTGAGACTGCAGACTGTAGGTGCCCTGTCTGTTAGCACTGCTGGTGTGGGAGCCAAAGCAAGACGTGGAGGGAGCAAAATATTTCTTTAGTCGAGTCACAATCACCTACATGAACCATGAATCTCCTCACCCAACTGGAACATCTCTGCAGTACCGATTGTATGAACATGTAAAGTATATCAGAAAGAGAAGC
>NW_011888823.1:2244420-2270144 GCF_000151845.1 Pteropus vampyrus
AGAAGCATTTGAAAATGAGATTTAAAAAAACACTTAAAAGCAAGAATAATGAGAAAATAATCTAAAGATTTCAAGAGGATAGCATTGAAAATAGGGAAGTAGTAACGAAAATTATATATACACATATATACATGCAAATGGGACAGAAATTAAAAGCTATAATAAAGATTCATCAACTCTAGGAGAATGATAACATAAAGAAAACAAGAGATTGGCCATCGAGAACCAAATTAACGAAGTATAAAGATGATAAAAAAAAATGTAGGGTCTTTAATTTCCACTACTAGCAAAAGCAAAAACAAAAACATGCATCAAATGTCAGAAATAAATATCTAATCTAAAAGTCATAACTTGAGTCCTATTGAGGAGAGCTTAAAATAAATTTTCAAGAAAAAAATATATACTTTTAAAATAAATTTCTTAAAAGAGACAACAAATTATACACTAATTTCAGATTTGATTTGATAGTATAATAGTGTATGAGATAAAATCTTTCTTCTACTATTTCTACCAGCTTTTAAAATTCTGTGCAAAAAATTAAATTCAGCTATCAATTCTCCTATTTGTTCAGCATTTTGTGGGATGGCAGGTATACATGTGTAACATGCAAATGAAAACAGGTTCAGTATCTTTAAATTATTTAGACACAGATATACTTCCCATTATTCAAAGCAATTTCCTGTTGCCTTTTCTATAACATGTAGATTTAAATGTGGTATTCAGAGTGTCTTCAGTTTCAATCAAAAACTAGTATCTCCCTTTTTTCCATACAAAAAGCAGGTGCTGATATGAAAACATATCTGATAAGGAGTGTCATGACCAAAAGTCCCTGAAATAGCCTCAATGTTTTAAACATGATAGAATTTCTTTAAAGCCTGGATTAGTTGATTTCTTTTGCTTTTCTTTTTACATTATTTTGGTTGCAAGTAACAGATGAATGTTGTTAAAGATGAATCTATCTCACAAAATTCAAGGCAGACTTAAACAAACAAGTTTAAGAAAAGTCAGAGAATAATGATACTGTAGGGACCATCAGAAGAGATCAGAAATTTTCTCTCTAAAAATTACAATCTCCATGGGGGTGACATTGCCCTCAAGGGAGCAAAAATTGATTCCTGGGAGAACAAAAAAAATCTTACTCTTTTACATATTAAGCATAGTTGTATATATAGTACATACACAGATATGCAGTATATCTGCGGTATTAAATTTTCATGGGGATGGAAGTCATAAGGGAAAAATGTCTAAAAAGTCTCTTTAAAAGGTTGAGAAACGTTGCTCTAGTATATCTAACAGTATGGAGACTCAACTCAAAAATTTCCCATTTCTGCAATTCTCAGGTTTCCATTCTAAGTCCTTAAGACCCAGAGTGGGTTAATCAGCCATGAACAGGATCAAGGCCATGTGTTATAGACATCACTGTTGGGGACCCACTCATGATGTGTTCCATAGGCAATTTGAAAAGAAGACAGAAGTGGAGGAGCTGGGCAGCCCTCTCAAGAGGTATCTAGTATCAGATTTGGGTCTTCCATACCCCTATTCCCCGCATTTTTCTTCATGATGCTACTTCTCACGGTTGTGCCCTCCCCTCAAGACCCTTACCTCCTGCTGCAGACTGAACATTTATGTCCCTCCAAAATTCATGTTGAATCTAACCCCTAATGCAATAATATTTAGAGGTAGGTCTTTTGGGAGGTGATTACATCATGAGGGTGAGGCCCTGATGAACGGGATTAGTGGGGAGCTGGAAAGACCTGGGTTTCTCCCTTTCGCCATGTGCGGGCGCAGTGAGAAGATGGCCATCTTTGAACCAGGAAGCAGGACCTTACCAGACACTGAATCTGCAGGCACTTTGATCTTGGACTTCCTAGCCTCCAGAACTATAAGAAATAAATTTGTTGTTTATAAGCCACCAGAGTATGCTATTTTTGTTATAGCAGCCCAAACTGACTAAAATAGACATCATCACTGAGATGTGGGGTACTGCTGCAACAAACACCTCAAAATGTGGAAGTGGCTTTGGAACTGGGTAATGGATATATGCTGGAAGAGCTCCGAGGCACCTGCCGGAAGGAGCTTACATCACCACGAATCGACTAAGGCACCTTCCTTGCAGGCCCTGGCCAAGGACCTTCTCCTTTATGAAAGCTTCTCCAGCCCACAGTGAACTCTTCTCCCAAGTTCCCGGACACTCGCCATTGGGTCACACATTTGCCCTTTGGAGGATATCGCTTTCACTGCTGTTTACTTTTGCAAATAATATGACCCCAGTGAACTGACAGTGGTAAACATGTACTATAAACCTCATCCAGAAAGATTCACTCCATGTTAGGATCCCTTGGTCTAGAGTTTAGATTCCCATAAGAGACTGTAAGAGTCACGACCTGCTTTTTCTCTTCACAAGAAGAATCAGATTCTTTCTCTAGCTAATGCTAATACTGACACACAGCATAACCAAAGAATGCTCTAACTCAGGACTTCGAAAGAAAACAAAAATACACCTTACAAGGAAAATTTTAAATCGAATTAAATTACATATTGGAATGAACCACAAGCAATTTAGAATAAAGCTAAATTAAATATAACTAACTACTATAATAATGTGTTTCAAATAGTAATTTCCAATTTCACCTGTGCAATTCATGTCCCATGATAGTTATGAAGATCTGCCAATTTTGTAAATCTGAGTCCTCCATACTACTTGACAAAATAAAAACCCAGCCCTAGCTTACATAATTACTCAAACTTCACTTAAGTAGAGCATATTCATTGACTGGCTGCTTACCACCAAGAAAATTGCTTCCTGCTCTATTTGCATGGCCCTAAGCTTGCTGTCTCTCCAACTGGCTTTTTATTCTTTTTCCCTGTGTTCCTTATTCTGCATCTCCTGGGACATAAAAGTGAGGACTTATAATTCTGTGTCTTAGCATAAAGAATAACTTTTACATAAGGAATCAAGCAGGAAAAAAAAAAAAAGACTACCTTTTGAACAAGAGATTTATGATATTTTAAAGACTACCTTTAAACAAGAGATTATGATATTTTCTATGTAGTTTCAACAAATATTGATGACTTTTAACCTCAGCACGCATTTCTCCTTCTTTGTGAAATAGCCCTGATTTTCCTTTGAGAATTGTCCCCTCCCCTAATCTTATTTTATGTGGTCTGGATAGGGCCCACCCCCAGCCTAAGGCATATAGACATATACAGGTCTGCACATTGCATTCCTCCTTTCTCAGCCATTGGTGCAGGGCTGGCCACGTGATCAAATCCACTCACGTTATAGAGAGTTTTAGGACTAGAGAAACTCAGAGTTTTCACTGCCTGACCACAGCAAGCTCAGTGTACTGTAGGGAATAAAGTGCCTACCACTCAGCAGACTCCTGAAAAGTGTTAGTTTAGCTTCTTTCCTATCTTTCCCTCTTTTCAGATGTTCATTTAAGACCATAAATTTTCCTCAAAGCACTTTAGTTTTATCCCACAAGTTTTATGTTGTATTTTTATTATCATTCAGTGGGAAAATGGTTTTAATTTTTATTGTGATTGCTTCTTTGGACCATGGATTATTTACAAGTGTACTGCTTAATTTCCAAACATTGAGTGCTTTCTAGTTATCATTTTTTATTTGTTTCTAGCTTAATTCCACTATGGTTGGAGCATATACTACATACGGTTTCAATCTTTTGAAAGTTTTTCTTATTATAGTCAACATACGATATTAGTTTCAGGTGTACAACGTAACGATTCAACATTATATACCTTGTAATGTGATCACCAAGATAAGTCTCGTAACTATCCATCAGCATACGAAGTTATTATGATGCTATTTACTATATTCCCTGTATTGTACTTTACATCCCCATGACTTATTTATTTTATTAACTGGAAGCTTGTACCCATTAGTGCCTTTCACCTTTTTCACATCTTTTTCGTCCATTCATCTATCGGTGGACACCCAGGTTGCTTTCATATCATGGTTATTATAATCTTTTGAAATTTTTGAGATTTGCTTTATAATCCAGCATATGGATCAACATTGGTAAATAAATGTCCCATGTACATTTGAAAGGAATTTGTATAACATAGTTGCTGAGTGTAGAGTTTTATAAATTTCAACTAGGTCAAGTTGGAGATAATATTGTTCAACCCTTCTACATCCTCAATGTATATTTTCTCTGCAGATTCTCACAGCTGTATTACAATAGCTGCTTATTTTAACAGTTTTGGCTGCTTATTATAACAAATTGAATTACGACCACAGATCTGTCGATCTCTCATTTTACTTCAGTTAGGTTTTGCTTTACATTTCTTGAAATGTACATTTCTTCATATATTATTAAGTTATTAATAAATTTCTGTTAATTTTGTCTCTTAAACATGATCAAATGTTCCCATTTATCTCTAGTAATACTTTTTACCTTAACTTCTATTTTGTCTGACATTAGTATAGATATACCAGCTTACTTTTCGTTATATTTTTTTTTCCCATTATTTTGCTTTTAACCTTTCTGTATCCTTGTACTGAAGCATGGCTCTTGTGAGCAGCATATAATACATCCTGGTAGGATGGGTTAAAATTAAGGAGTTAAAATTAAGTCAATTTAAAAAAAAAAAAATGTTAAAGCTACACTTCCTGCACACCTGAGCTTATGAAATAAAATCTACACTCACTGTACCTACATGTAGGTACGTGTGTGGTGAGTACCTGGCCCAAGAACAAGGAACTTGGGACTAATTATAATAGCAAAGTGGTTAAGAGCACAGATTCCCTCCTGGCTCCTTTAGCTTCCTGCTAGCAGCAGCCAGGACAGGTGTTTCACAGCCTATTTGCTAAAATTGGGGGAAATTGTAGCCTTGAATAGTATGGGGATGAGGGTAGAGGAGAGGAAATGAATTTCCCTAAAGCTAGAGAAACCTAGCACAGTAGCAAAGAAATATCTAGAAGGAACAAGTCGCTCTGATTCCAGTTTCAGAAAAAGTTGGTTATACCACAGGCATGCAAATCTTTCATTTATAAATTTCTATCTGACTTTCATGTTAGATTTTAAACTCAAGAGGATTCCATTTACAGTTATTACAATGTGAATAGCACAACCTGGAATTAAATTCTGAACTTATCTTACATTTTCCACACCCTCTAGGATGACCAAACCTCTTGAAATAAATGACACTACAATGTTCAAAAAATCCTTCTTCCTCAAGATGCGATTTCATGTAGAAATTATCAGAAAGTTAAAATTATTTAGTCATATTCTTTTTAGTTCAAATGACCTAGGAAGGGCCACACTTTTTTTTTTTTTTTTTTTTACATAATAACCAAAAGATCAGATCTATCCATATAGGGGTATATTTTTCAAAATATTTGAATGCCATAAGTATGTCAATGCAGCTGTATGGGTAAGTGTTATAACCTCTGAAGTCAAAAAATTCAAATTTATAGTTGCCACATTAAGCATAGATGTTAAAGCATTAAAGTTAACACCATATAAAGTCATATAAAATATTGCATGTGTAAAGGGGCTGAGTTACGTTCATACTGGGAACCATAATTTAGAATTTCCTGACTTCTGAACATGTAACACATCATAGTAATTGATCTGGCTCCTTAGAGCTAATATAAAATATCTTGTTAACATGTTTTCTATCCAATTCTTTCATCATTTACCTTTTGGCTCTTGGAGAAACAATTCATCATGCTCAAATGTTTTCACACACCTGCACTGAGCTAATATAGCAATGGAAAAGCCAATGCAACCAGGATTGAGTGAAAAGATTTGTACATCATGCAGGAATGTTAGTGTGGACACTTAGCCTGGAGCATGCAAGATGACGGTTTGCCTTGGGGTCTAGAGTTTTGTTTACTTTGTCTTGTACAGTGATAGCTTCATATTCTGCTAGATACTGTGGGGTACAGAATATCAAGGTAACTTATGCATCCACAATATCTATGGACTGTTAGTTCATAAAGCTGATATAGCGGAGAAAGGGATGGCCTACCCCATGACGAAACATGACATGTTGACATCCTGGTACTGCAAGAGAATCACACTATAATAGACTAAATGTTTGTGTCCCCCCGAAATTCATATGTTGATGTGATGGTATTTAGGAGTAAAGCCTTTGGGAGATAACTAGATCATGAGGGCAGAGCCCTTATAAATGGGATGAGTGCCCCAGAGAGCCCTCTAACTCCTTTCTGCCACCATGTTGGCACCCAGATCTTGGACTTCCAGTCTTAAAACTATGAGGAAAAAATTTTTGTTGTTTAGGAGCCACCCAGTCTATGGTTTTTTGTTATAGCAGCCAGAACTGACTAAGGCATACAATCTTGAAAGCGATTCTCTGCCAAGTGCTGACACTATGTGTTCTTACCCTCAACTGACCCCTCGTTCTTATTTCATTTGACTGAGTCTCAAATTCACCCACTCTTCCTTATCTTGCTCCACACCAGGCAAAGAAAGCCAATAGCCAGTAGTTGAGAAGATAGTACCATGCTTCAGACACTGCTTAAAGCATCCTAGAAACAGTGATGCATTTAACCCAGTAGAGCAGACATTGGCAAACCATGGCCCATGAGAAAAACCTGGCCTGCCATCTTTTTTGGTAAATAAAGTGTTTTAGGAACACAGCCACACTCATTTAAAGTGCGTAAGGGTTTAAGTGTTGTCTATGGCTATTTTTATGTGACAACAGCAGAGATGAGTACTACAACACACATGGCTAGCAAAACCAAAAGTAAGCACTATCCAGTGTTTACAGAAAAAAGCTTCCCCACCCTGCAGAAGAGAAATCTCCTCTGTGTGGTCTGCAGCCTGACTCTCCAGGTCACGTGTGAGAAAGTTAGAATTGTTCTTAACAGAATTCTTGGGTTTGGGAAGGGGGAAGGAGTTTACAGAATGGCACAATCGTCTATACCTAATATTTACGCATTAATACCTGCCTTTTATCATTGTATAGTTGGTACTGGGGATCCTTTTCAGTACAGGTCCTCATCACCATGTTCATCTTTTTCCATTAGGTCCCTCACTCACTTGACCTTGCCCGGACTTCACAAATTCAATAATGGCTACCAGGACCCAATGGGAGGAGGACAATGACATACCCACAGAAAGGCTTGTTTAATAGTCTGTTTGAACCTAAAGAAGGGAGGGCTGTATGTATTTCATGAATCTTCAAGGACCAACATACGGAGTTGTAGTACCCTCTTTCCAAAAAAGAACATGTGCTTCCCTGGCATGGAAGAGAAGGGAACTCCCTCTGGCCCCGCCCAGAATTCTCTCCTTTGTCTAGAAGTTACTCCCTTGGACAGCCTTGGGGCTGTCCCATAAGCACACACTAGCTATGTCTTCACATTGCCAAAACATCTGGAGTGAAAAACGCATTTAATCGTTCAGATTATTTTCCCCTGAAGTAATGCCAAACATCTGTCTAACTAGAAACAGCTGTGTATTAGTTTTGGGCTGCCATAACAAAATACCATAGATGGGGTGGCTTAAACAACAGAAATTTATTATCTCATGGTTATGGAGGCTGGAAGTTCTAGTTCAGGGTGCCAGCATGATCTGATTCTGGTGAGGAGTGTCTTCCTGGCTTGCAGATGGCTGCCTTCTAGAGAGAAGAGAAGAGAGAGAAGGAAGGAATGCGGGAAGGAGGGAGGGAGGGAGGGAGAGAGGGAAGGAAAGGGTGGGGCTCTCTGGTACCTCTTCTTATAAGAGCATTGATTTCATCGTGATGATCCTACCCTCATAATCTCACCTAAATCTGATTATCTCTCAAAGACACCCCCCCCAACCCAATGCCATCACATTGGTGGTTAAGGCTTCAACAAATGAATTTCAGGGGACACAACGCAGTCCATATCAAGCTTCATCTCCAGCATCAAGTACGCCAACATTTGGTGGTGTCTGTGGGGAGGCCCTAGGCAAAGGTTCAGTGAGTCAGAGCACCTGAAACAGCATGCCCCCTGGATTCTTCATAGTCCTCATTGCTGCTAACTGTGTTCTCCTATTAGCTTCCAGGGCAATACCCAAGTTGGTGCCACAGGCTTTGTGCATTTGAGAGTTCACTCTATGCTCAGCATAAATCCAGACTGGATGAACCAGGATGAAAATGTGCCAGATACTTCTGACATTCAAGTTGCAGAAACTTGGGAAACATATAGTTTGGAATTCCAGAGCAAAAGCAGGATCACGTGACTAGATACTATTACAGTTGTATCCGTTTAGTAACAAACAGCCCCAAAACTCGTTGGCTTAAAACAGCATTTCTCACTGTCTTGCTGGGCAGTTTAGCTGACCTAGGCAGACATGACTGACTTCTTCTGGGTTTGCTCATATGTTTGTGGTCAGGTGGCAGGTGAGCTGAGGGGGTGGCTAGTCTAGGACTGCCTCAGTCACAGGTCTGACAGTTGTCTAGTTGTCATATGGGATGACTGGATGACTGGGCCATAAAGTCTCCTACCTTCTATGGCTAACTCAGATCTACACCAGGTGTTTCTAAGGAAGCAGAAGCACACAACTGTTTTGAGGTTTAAGTTAGGTCCTGATACACTGAGACTTCGGCCACCTCTGTTAGTGAAAGTGCCAGCCCAAATTGAAAGGGTGTGGAACTGGACTTCACCTCTTGTTGGGAGGCATTGCAAGTCTGCATAGTAAATAGTATGGACACAGGAAGAGGTGAAGAACCACAGCCATTTTGGCAATCTTCCACAGGAGTGGAATCTGGGAAACAGTGGTTGCTCAATAATGAACAAGCTCCAGATAATCATTCACTTCTTACGCACCATTCATTGCCTTTTCCTCACTTGGAAATAAACATGGAATATTGGGCAGTGGGGGTGGGGGGCGGAGGGAGATGGGACAGGAGTCTAGGAAATCAAAGGCTAAAAAGATTGCTTTGCTTGTCACCTTGACATCCATGAGCTGCGTCACTTTGAACCAATCACTTTCCTCCTTTGAGTCTCTGGTTTTTCATTCTGAAAAGACGTATGATAGACTATTTTATCATAATGCACCTTATCACTTGGATGTTCTATATTCAAATCAGATTATTTCCTATAGACCTCTCCAGTTAGTCACCTACCCAAAGCATCGTGTTGGAGGTGCAGACACGTGTATTCTCTAGCACCTGGAATCATGCCTCATTTAGATTAGCACTGAAAAATACTTATTGATTAACTTATCCTATGTCTGCCTCTACCACTGAGATTATGTGTTTAAAAACAATTGGACTTCTTAAAGACAACCCTGACCACTCGATTTGGTGGATATAGTTTTTTTCTGCATCTCTTCGACATCAGTCCACACCAGCAGGACCAGAGACTCTATTCTCATGGCCCAGAGGATAGAAAACAAGTCCTGAGAAGGGGCAGCACACTTCTGTCTTACCCTCTTCTCATGAGCTTACGTAGACTCCTTCTGTGGCTCCATTTTCTCTCCTTCGACTTTGGACTGTTTTGGTAGACAAGTGACACACTGTCCAGAGTATAATTATTATAATAAATTTGCAAATTAAAGAGGTGTGTGAGAAATACATACTCCTCAGTATGAGCATTCCTATAAGACATTTTGCCTAAACAGGTCATATGCATACTTATCTTTCATAAAAGCCTAAAATTCTTCATATCGGCTCCATAACTTACTAAAGGTTTGTATTCTCTAAACCAGTCTCATCACTGTAACTGACAGATAGTATGTGCTCATTAAATGTTTTATGAATTTGTCTATTTGTGGGGAAAAGAAGAAATTTACTTACTATATTAAGGTTGTGTTTGCAAGTTGCCAAAACATCTAGTTGAAAAATGAAAACTCCAATCATTTCGATGCCAAATTATGCCACACATTCCGACATCTGGGAAACATTTGGAGCATTTTTCTTTCTCCCTGATTGTTTTGGTGTCCTATAGAGGCAAGCCTCAGGAAATGGTTGTGGGTGTTTGTGGTGAGGGGTATGTGCAATGTGGGAGGTAGCATTTTGAAAGTGGCTTCTGGGAGGGAGTGTACTGCTAGAGTCATATTGAGAATTGGTTCACCTCTCTCTGTTGATTGCCATGTGAATTTATGCTAACTTTTCTTTTTATCACAATAAGGCAATTAATAGCAAAAGTCACCACAATGTCCATTTCCCTTTACTCAACAATTTTTTCACACCAATAATTCAACAGGACATAAAGTTTAAGAAAATTATTCTATAGCAACATAATGGAATAGTACTCATTCATCTATTAAAAATATAGAACGTGAAGGTTTTGAAGCCATAAAGAAAAAAGATTTATAATAAATGTCTAACTAAAAAAACAAACAAACAAACAAACAAACAAAACCCCAGAAGATAAACCGTTCTATATATTAACAATACAAATAGCTAAAACACAGAAGAGTAGTGAGTGGCATCCTACAGGAATACACCTAGTCCAGTCAGGATTCTATTTTGCATTACTCACAGGTACTGACTTCTCCCCACCGGCATTGTAACGTCATGTGTGGGCAGTTTCATCTGATTCGTGTATCTCTCCTCTAAAACCAAGTTGTTTATTAATTCATTTATTCAATATTGATCATGAGCTTGCTCCAAGGCAGGCACTAGCTCAGATTGTCTGTCTTTGAAGGGCTCTCACAGGCTAATGGGGTAGGGAGACATGTCAATAAATAATTCTTAAATATAAATTTAACACTTTTATTTTATTATTTAACAAAAATGTTGCAACTCTTTTCAGCAGTCCTAGGTGGCCTTCAATCTGTGCAGTGCCCAGTTCTAATCCTCTGATGGCAGGCGAGGCCGAAGGGAACATCTGAAATGAGGGCAGCAGAGGAGACAGGAGTCCTCGTTTCCTAAGGGACAGTTCTTTTGGCTACATATTTCCTGAAAATGATTCCTTGCCACTGGGAACCATCAAAGCAAGAGAGATTTCACAAAACCATGCATCTTTTGACATATATATTTAAAAATTATAAATCCAAAAAGCTACATTCACTCTCCCCCTAATCCCATATCTGAATCCTTGAGATTCTTTCATCATCGTATCTCGACTAAATGATTGTTCATTTCTCGGTTTAGTTAAGAATACTGAACTGGCATGCTTGTTCCTTTTCCAAATTGTATGTTTTCCAAACCCAATATTATAATACAAAATTATTAGGACACACTGCTTCCATCCTGGGGATCCATCATCCCATTGAAAGTTATAGGGAACCCAGAGACCTGAGATTTATACTTAGAGAGCTTATTGCCTACTACATTAGGAGATCGGGAGGTCTCCATGGCTGGAGATGGCAGGGATTCATGAGAATTGGCTCTAAAAGTGCCATCAGGTATATAAGCTATGCGCATACATTAAATTCACTTCCACCGGTTCCCCAGACATCGCTGATAATTGAGCTGATAAATGACTCTAAAAGCTGAAGACACATGGCCAAAACTTCAGGGTGTTCAATATTCAAGGCAAATTCTTCGGTGAAGACCCTCCTCTCCTCAACCTTATTTTAAAAATAATGTTACATAAAGTAGGTCTACTTAAATTGATTATCAAAGGCCACCAAAAGTGGTTAGCTTAAAGAGTGTGTGAAGGGATGTCCTACAGCTGGAGCTGTAGGACAAGGTAAAAATAGTCTTATATGACCAAGTTTATACATGAGTCCAAATATTATTCATTACCAGTTGTCCTGTGCTAACTCTTTACCCCTCTTTTATAGTTGCCTGGCTAAGTCACTGCACAAGGACCCCTAAAAGACGGGACCCAGGAAATCATATCTATTTGGCATACCTCAGGCTAACTTGGATGCTAACTAAATAATAGTTTCTGATAAATTCTTCAACTGGTAGAGTTTTTTCCTCTACTTAGGCAATGATAGAAAAATTATGTGACAAGAGTATAGCTGTTCAAAGAATGGAATGGAAAAGTCATTTAAGGACAAAAAGAAGGTAAAAAGAACTTGTGAGTAATTGATATATCATGGACAGGAAAAAATTTGGCACATTTCAAAATGGAAAACAAAACAGTATTGAAGAAAACTAGAATTTTCCATAACTGCAATTGCACTTCATTTTCCAAATGTGTGCTCTTTTAAATGATTAAGGTTTTTAACAATCTAGAATAAAAGGAGCAAAGAGTGAAAAAAAAATAAATCTTTCCATATTCAAAATTTGCAATATTGAAACTTGCCAACAAAAACACAAGATCACTTGGAACCAGCTCTTGGCTATAATTAAATTAGAATGTGTTTAAATTCTTAATGGCATGGTATTTTACACTGAGTTTGAAATATACACCTAAACACTCCAGCCATCATGAGTTATTAATATGAAGTGCCCAATAACTGGAGAAGTATTGCAGCTTATTATCACTCCTCCCTGGCTAATGAAACCAATCATTCTCTCTAGCATTTTAGCCACAAAAACCAGAATCACTCTCCTTGTAGCTTGAAAGGTTTCAGAAAGCATCGAAGCAGCTAAAAGGTAGCCTTTTTCCCTGATGAAATGATCCTGAAATAAATGTTAGGTTGTTTTTACTGAAGTATGTGTGTGTCGTGTGTGTGTGTGTGTGTGTGTGTGTGTGTGTGTGTGTGTGTGTGTGTGTGTGTGTGTGTGTTTTCTTTTTAAGCTTTCTACCTTTCCACTTCTCTGTGTGGAATAAAAATCTATTCAGATCCCAAGAGGCACAAGCAGCATGACCACAGTTTACTAATTGTTATCAGGAAGCTTCTGTATGAGAAGATCACGGTGTAAAAACCTAAACCTGCCTGTTTAGTTACAGAGCTTACTTTGATAAGGGGTTGCTGAAGTACATATATTAAACTTGCCTTGGTAATAGGTGATGGAAGTCTATTGAATTCAAACTGGTAAGAAATAGTGTAGACATCATGCAGCTACACAACCAAACTTTCTATTAAAATTAGGGCTGGCTAAACCCTTTAATTAACCAGCAGGATTCACAGGCTAGCATTGGGACTCGGGGCTTTGGCAAGGACTGTAATCTCCTCTCTAGATGTTTTGGCATAGAACTAGGGCAGTTAGACCAAATGTGTTTCAATGTGCTCCCCCCATTGCACTAATGACCCTCCTGATCATTAGGCCAGGCCTTGTAAAGCAATCTTCCTAAAAATAGGTGACAGAGACAGAGTAGACAAAATATTGCTAATACTGTAAGAATAGATTGCTAGCAGCTTTCTCACTGTGGGGAAAATGTGAATTGACCTTAGAATCCTCCTACAAGCCAAATAAACTAGTAAACAAGAAAGGACATTATCTAAGGAGCAGAATTTAGACTCCAGGATAGAATTTCATGCCAAATAAACATTTTGAGAAACTAAATAACAAAGTGGTTTGATTGATCAAGGACTTCCTAATGAGCAAACCCAGACTATGGCTAGAATTTTTCCAAGGCCTCCTTGAGAAGCCAAGAGCCCAAAAGAAGCCAAGGAAGATAGAAGCCGGAAGATGAGGTAAGCCGTCAGAGTCCCCACATTATAATAGAAAGATCTGACTGGCCTCCAGACCCTAGAGATGAGCACAGCGCTAGGAGTACAAGGCCAAACTGAGAAATCAGAAACCAGAGGCAAGAAACAAGTGGGGAGGAAAAGCGAGGGTAGAAATGCGCAAGTTCAAGGCGATCGCTGACATTAGCTTTCTATCTTTCCTCTTATGGGTCAAAGGTTTGTTTTTATTTGGTGTCAGCAGCTTGGGACTGGGTTAAGTCAATCTTCTTTAAAGGTACAAGAATGGGTGGAAGATTTATGTTATGTCTGGAAGGGTTCCTGTGACAATAAAATAATAAAAATAAAAAACATTATTACTACTTACTGAACACTATGCTAGAAATTATCTTAGGGACTCTCATTTATACTATATTAGAATCAATATTAATAACAACAATAATAATAACTATGTGCCCAGAACTGTGTTAAGTGCTCTAAACAAATTCTTTTTATTTTATCCAAGACGTCGGCAATGTCATTTATTTATTATTCTTATTTTACAGATGAAGAAATAGTAGCCTCACCATAGGGGAAAAGGTAGACTGATCTTAGACTCAGAGAAGTAAAGTAACCTGTTGGAGTTCACACAGCTCATAATAGCAGAGCCAGTATTTAAATGGACTTTTTGTCTGAATACAAAAACCAAGCTGTTTCCAAAGGTCAAGTGATGGTACCGACAATAGGAATAAGGAGGCTGATAGGTGTGATATGAAATATGTTAATGATAAGCTACTAAGCTCTACAGTTTTGAAAGCGGTTACCCTTGTTCCAAGTGACCCATTAGCAGAACAATGACTTGAATACTTATGATTGCAAGTGAATCAGAAGGAAAACGAGGAAGAGGAGGAGAGGATGACTATGCTGATGAAAATCATGATGATGCCAATGATTATAGCAGCTAGAACTATCCTCATGTTCAGGCAGAGCTACATGGTCACCTGTGGGGCATACTTTGGTGGTACCACCACTGTCTGGCCACCTATTTCCACTTAATAATACCTAAAGCTCCTATAAGAGGTCACAGAACATTCTCTCCATGGTTAGAGACAATGTTTGAAGATAATCCTAACACATGTAACAGTGTCCTAAATTTATATGCAGGTATATTAAAATATCAAAAACCATCTCTAAGAAATGCTTTTGATAAAAGACATGGTGGTAAAGAGGATAAGGAAATGGGATCAAGGTAGGCTGATACGAGATAAGAAAAGAAATAGTCATTCAGTCCTCGAGTATTTATTGAATTCTTCTATGATCTGAGCCATTTAAAAGTCATTATTTCTATTTTCAAGTATGGAAACTGAGCCTCAAAGAGGTCACACAATTAATAGTGGTCCAGCCAATGTCTGAGTCCAAAGCCAGTTCTTCTCCTACTCAGCCTTGGGTGATGGAAGCCAAAGACCCCAGGGACTTTATAAGTAAACACATAAAATTCTCTCATGAAATGCCAAGACCATATCATCTCTTGATCTCCCCAATACCACAGGTCTTGGCCCAACACCAAGGTCCAAAAAGAACTCTCTGGCTTCGGAATTTTTTTATATTTTAATTTATTCCTTTTTAGAATTTTTTTCAAATTCCTTTTAAGGCTTCAGAATTTGATTCCTGAAGTTGCCCATAGTTATTCCTAGTTCTGATTGTGGTAATTCACATGGGGCACAGAAAGCTTTTTCACAGGTTCAGGCTCCATCTTGCACACAGACTCATAAATATTCATGTATCTCATTATCCTCAAAGCTATGAAAAACTAGCTTATCCAAAATCAACAGGAGACACTTTAATATCAAAATGTCAATTATATTCCATATGGTGATAAATCTCTTACCTTACCAAGATAAAGAAAAGCCCAAATTGCTACCTATGAGTGAGCACGTAGCTGTGGGGCCAGGCAGTGCCCACAGGAAGACTGCTGAGGTTTCTCTATTCTTCACCAACCTGAATCACTTCTCTATTTGATCAACTCTTCTCCACAGGTCCATCTTTTCATGTGCTCAAGCCGTGTCCAGGGAGAGACATGCTAATCCCTTTTGAACAACTCATGGCTTAGTCCCTGGCTGCTTTAGTCAAGGAGGCAGTGTCTCCAACCACCACAGATACAAAATGAGCATAGCAATTGACTTCTGCAATTAGATATCACAAAGTGGAAAAAGCACATAATCGCTAAATGCAGAGTATCAACAATAGTTCGCATTTGTTTTTATTGCATTTTTCTACAAAATTTTCCTAGATCAAGAGAAGTTAAAATATTACTTTTAAAGGAAGTGCAACAATCACATGGATATTAGAAAGAGGTAACCTGGTGGTCTAACGAAGACTTAGTGAATGGTATACAGTCCTCGAGAAGGTAGTTAAGGTATCACAGTTGGCACTATTACTAAAGAAAACCACATCTTTTTCTTTAAGACCTATGAAAAATGCAACTATTTTAGCACATACCAGAAATAAGTTAACTAGACTCTGACTTTCATCACCATGCCTGATTCCTCAAACACAGATTTAGTCTTAGAATCTGTTATAGGCTCAATTGTTCCCCCGCCCCCAAAAATTTATATGTTGAAGTCTTCACCCCAATACCTCAGAGTGTGACAATTTGCTGATTAGGCCTTTAAAGAGATGAATAAGCAAAAACGAGGTCATTAGGGCGAGGCCCTAACCCCATATGACTGGTGGCCTTATAAGAACAAGAGATTAGGGCACAGACTCACACAGAGGAAAGACCATGTGAAGACACAAGGAGAAGATGGCCATCTGCATGCCAAGGGGAGAGACCTCAGATAAAAGCAGCCCTGCGGACACTTTAATCTCAGACTTCTAGCTTCCAGAATTGTGAAAAAATAAATCTGTGTTGTTGAAGCTGCCCAGTCTCTGGTACTTTGCTATGGCAGCGCCAGTCAACTAACATGGAATCCAGAACGGTAGACGTTTGGCACGACAATCTAGGGCAGTTCAACTAAATAAATCCACAATGCAACTGCTTGCTTCCCGTGATCATTCCCATCCAACTCTCGAAACCGCTGAAATAAAGAACACGGCCATCTGAAACTGGGTGAAATAACATCTCCTCCTCCAAACTCCTGAGGCCACAGGGACAAGATGGAGTCAGGTAGGTGAAGAGTTTATGTGTCCATCCCAGGACCTAATAAATTCTGTTGGTCATAATTAAATAAAGATTATCTCTTCCCTGACTAACACGACCACCTCCTTAGTGGTGGCCCACCTCCATTCTTACCCCCTCCAATCTATTCTCAGAGCAGTAAAGTGATCTTCTCAACATCTAGAAAGTGTCTGGTTTAAAAGCCTCCAGTGGTTTTGCATGGCATTTTAGAATAAAATCCAACTTCTTACTGTGGCCTAGAGAACCCTCCAGGATCCAGCCCCATGCTGTCTCTCCATCCTGAGCTTGAGGCACTTCCTGCCTTGCACGCACACCTCCTAGAACTCTCCATTCTTTGAACTCGCTAACCTCTTTCCTGCCCCAGGACCTCTTAACATGCCTCGTCTGTGACTGCCTCAGAGAGACATTCTCCAGCCACCCTCTAAAAATACTGTCATTCTCCATCCTCCCCCATGCTTAATTACTCCCACAAGTATTATAACCTGTACATATTTCATTTAGTCTGCTGTGTAGTTATTTTTTCTCTTACCGTGAGATCAAGGACTCTGCCTTATTTATCACCATTAGAGTTCCATGGTTGAATGAATGAATGCATAAATAACACAGCGAGTGGAAGCACTTTGTAAACTCTAAGGTGTGGTATAAATGCAAAGCATAACTAATAGATTTGAAGGCCTATTAAGGCAGAACCCGTGTCTTCTTTCCTTCTTATACCTCATTTCCTCAGTAAAAGGCAACTGAATTGACTAATTTACTCATTATTTGAAAATGATATCATAAATGGACTATCATATTGAATAAATTATGATTTATAGCAATGTATGGGTTCTAAAATAATATCACATATCTGATTTCATGTCAATCTTCACAAACTCCCTGTGAGTAGACATTTTTATTCTCATTAGACAGAGGAGGAAACTGAGGCTGAGGAGTTAGGTACACTGTGTAAGTCCATGCGGATCATCAGTGGTAGAACCAAGGCTTCCCACTATCCTACTGCTGCCATGTCAATCAAAGTGCTTACCTCTCCTGGGCAAATGGTGACAAATGACAGACAAGGGTGGGAGGATCCAGGCTCGTGTAAGGTGAGATTGTCCTTTAGGTTTGTCTGGCAGCAGGGAAGAAGTTTTTCTTGGTATGGGCTTTTTTGAGCCACCAAGGGAAGATTTTCCTTTATACCCTATTTTCCCCGATATATCAACTCTAGAACCTGTGTATATTTTGCTATTACAGTCTTAAATGTGTCCATCTTCATTCTATTTTGAGGTAAATTTCTCCAAAAATTATTTTGATGTTCATAATATACTATTATCCTTTTGGCAGGTGAAAAATTATATTGTTATGCCTTCTAGGGTTAGCACTCCCATATACTGAATTAGGTGGTTTTTTTTAATAGGATAATTTAGTTCTGTATTATTTCACTCATTAAACATATTTATCATTTCTGTTATTATCAGATCAACATCATAAGATTATACTCTCTCTTGAGATGACATTTACAAAATAATTTTGCTAGGAAAATGGATTCTGTGGTCAACGTTGAAAGACAAATGACAGGATATGCAAAAAACATTTAATTTTAAAATGTGTACTTATGACTTACATTTCTAGGACTACATCTTCCTGAAATGCAAGCATAATTATCTGTTAGCATAATAAACTCTTAAGTTTAAATAATTTTAGTTAATTCAACAAATAAATGCCATTTGCATTCGAGTATCTGACATTAGGTATCTGGCCATACTGGATGCAAGTTTCTCTTTGGCAAATTTACTCAATAATTGAGTAGAGACTTAATAATGAATTCTTACTGAATGAGATTAAAAAGCTAATTCAACTGACAAAGCCATAAGAACATTCAAAGAAGCCATTATCATGCTCTTCAGGAATGCTTGCCTCCCCTTCAAACAAGGTATAATGAAAAAAAATTATCAGTTTGAGTCAGTAATATGTGAGTTCGAATTCTTGTTCTGATGCTTGCTAGCTATATGACTTTACTTTTCTAAGCTTCAGTTTCCATTTCCATGAAATGCATGTAAAAAAAAAAAAATCTGATCTCTTAAAAAAAACACACACATACACACATTCTTTAGTTAGCTTGGTTGGAATAAATAAGTAGTAGCTGGATATCACCCAGCAAAATTCATGCCACATACTATGTACTCAACAAATATTAGTCCCCTCTCCATTTGTGCTCCTCCAAACTGTAGTCAAGGAGCTAGCTGTGCAGAGAAGAAGGGAAGTTGGGAGCAGACCACTCTTTACTGCTTCAGAATTCATTCATTAACCATTTTGCTGTATCTGCTCAGCACCTCATTGTGAGAGGTACAGCCTCTGATTCTATAGATGCAAATATACAACGCGCATGCTCTGTCATTCAGATTGGGCCAAAGGAATTCCTCTTAACACCTATAGGGAAAGCAAAGGGCTGTCTTTCTAGCAAGGATAATAACTGAAAATTGCTTTATTCATAAAAATATGATATTGAGAGTTTAATATGTGCCGGGCACTGTTCTCGTCATCTTTTATGGATTATCCCACTTACTCCTTTCAATTCTGTGTTGTGGTTTTTAATGTCGTAGATCTTAAAGTTCAGTTTCAAAGAAACTTGACATTTCAGGGCATCAAACTAACCTAAAATGAGACATAATTTTAATTAAATATTTAGAAATCTTAGATTTCACCAGTAATTACTTTTTACATGTTTACAATGTCATTCGTTAGATTCAAGTATTTTTTATTTATTTGTTGTAAATATAGTATCCAAAGAGAGAAATATTAAGCTTTAATTTTTTTAAAACATTCATTAATAAATTCATAAGATTAATACATGGGGCACTAACAAAAATGCAAAAAATACAAAGAGAACTGAGTGTTTCTTTCCATGAACAACAGCCCCTCAAACATGTTACATGTGAGAAAACCAAGGCCGAGTTAACTAACTTCCCCTTCTTTAGAGTCCCAGGGCTCGTAAGTGGCAAAACCACTGAAGATTTGACACAATCACTGTACTAACAGCCTTCCAACAATGTGAAATGTGTAAAGTGTGTGGCATAGAAGCTAGCAGAGTGGGCACTTACTACTTCTCTCCTCCTGACCCCAACCTAAATCAAACTGCAGGTGTAATAAAGGCAATCCAAAATACTGCCCCCCACCACCACACACACACATACAGAGTCATTCAAACAGCGTGAGGCAGCCCTAACAAAGAAGAGCCTTTATCGGTGCCCTTCTCTTACCAAATCAAATTCTTCAGAAGACAAACATCCATCTGAGTTGGTATGGTAATTTCACTCATTGAAAGGATCTGGTAGGCAAACTGATCAACGGCTCAGTGACTGGCAGGTAGTCAGCAATGACAGCCTCTGCAATGAACCACACCTCCCTCTATTCCTGACCTTGGGTAATCTCCTCCAGTTGAACCTGGACGGTCCCTGTGACTCACTCACAACCAACAGAATAAGGCAGAACTGACCTTGTAGGACTTTGAAAAAGCGATTAGGAAAAGCTTTGCGACCCTGGCCTTGGTCTCCGGGAGCGCTCACTCTCAGGGGTCACAATAAGTCATTGTTGTAAATCACCGTTTTGGAGTGGTTCTTGCATTGGATAAATGGTAATTGCCCTGCAAGCATTCCATCTGGCATTTTCTCAATGTGTTTTTTAATTGATAAACACGTTTTTCTAGATATTAACTATCCATTCCTAAATGGCTAGTCAGCATGCCTTTCTCCTCTATCTGTACTCAGAACAGTAACAACATACACTTTATCTAATATTTCAAAATTACCACCTATCATGATTCCCAGACGAAGAATATTTTCTTTCTCCTTTTTCAGGAAACGGTTGAAAATGAACTTAATAATGAACAGTTTCCAAGCAATGTTCTACTCCAGAACTCATGGGAGTTATAAAATAACCTAAAACTAAGAGGGTGAAATGGCTCACCGTTTAAATTCTTTATATCTTGAAGTCTTTGATTTAAATCATTATTTTTTAAAAAATCAAACCATGCAGTGTTCTTAATAAAGCATTATTATTTCAGGGAAAAGGATAAAACTTTCCAAATGCAAATGTTTAGCTGGAGTAGAGTCTTAAAAGATTCCAAGACATTAGTCAGGAGATGGATTGCTTTGCTATTACAAGTCTGGGTTATAATATCACTGGAACCAAATTCCCGTCAGATTAGTCTTTACTCAAAATGAATGTTTGTAATTATGAAATGAAATAAGTTTTAATTTGAATTGCCTGAAAAGGGGAAACCAAATATTGTGTAATTACAGGAGAAGAAATTTGAGATGGAAAACAAGATAGTGTTATTTACAAGTAAAAAGGCTTTTATGGGATTATGGGGCTTTAATGTGCATATTTGTAGGATTTGGGGTGGCAGAAGTTGGAACTAAAATATTTTTCGCCAGCGTTTATTTACAGTGTGCACGCAAGAAATGGAATCCCAGACACATCTGATATTGGGCTTATTTAAACCTTTTATATCCCTACTAAATCTGAAAAGACTCAAATGTTAGCCACACATAATGGAAGTAATCGTGGAGTGTGATAAAATAAGTATTTGAAAACCACATGCAACTTTTAGGCTCAAATCCAAAACTATAAAATCCACCTAGAGACATAATGAGCCTGACTCTCCTTCTTGGAGGAAGAAAAGTGGGGGTGGGGGTGGGAATGTCCTCATTCTCCTTCCATAGTTTGTGGCACCTGAGTGGAGCCCCCAAATGGCTTGTACGTGCTTTACTGCAAAGGCTGCCCACAAACACCATTTTGCCTCTCTGTAGGGTGGCCATTTCTTATCCTGTGCAAAACTGTGTCTTCAGAGCCTTTTCTTCCCTATCTTACATTTTTCCCATCCCTTCTAAAGCCCCACTCTCTCCTCCCCAGGAGTCTAGGACCCTAGGACCACAGTTATTTGTCCCACAGCCTGCACCTCTCAGCTGTGATAGCACTGAACCCTTCTCCTCAACCTTTTCTGGGATGAAGCTTCCTATTGAGGATGTCCTTCTTCTCCTGGGGACAAATTAATTTACAATAAATCGTCCTTCCCAGAAATATTGCCTCCTTCAAAGATCTGAGAAGGACAGTTCACGGTTTGCCAAATGTTTTGGTTTCCCTTCCCATTTTCCACAGTTGTTACTAGAAAGTAGTTGCCCAGGCAGGCACTACATTTCCCAAATTTTTTTGCAGATAACTATGACCATATAACTGAGTTCTGGCCAAGAAATAGAGACAGAGTGATAAATGCTACTGCAAGGTTGGCCCATGAACACCTCCCATACAGCTCTTCTCTGTGCTCTTTCCCCCATTCAACTCCCTGGAAGAGAGATATTCCCCAGGGTGATTGGGCAACCCTCCGCTAACCTGGATCCCTGAATGACTTAATGGTAGAGAGCTACCCTATGCACATATCTGCTTTCCTGGGGTAAGTAAAAAGCAAGAAATATACATGTTTGGTTCTCTCTCTCTGTTTCTCTGTCTGTCTCTGTCTCTCTGTGTCTCTGTATGTGTCTCTCTCTCTCTCTCTCTCTCTCCGTTTCTCTCTCTCTCTCTCTCTCTCTCTCAACTGCAGTCATACAGTCATACTACCCTAAACACTACTAATGCAAAGGAATCATTCTCTAATAACAGAAACTTAGAAAACTTGGGGCAGATTTTGGAGGGTGAAAGAAACTTTCCAATTCCCTACAAATCACCTAGTTTAAAAGTTACCTACATATAGACAGTGTTACTAGACTTCCAGCTAGGGTTTGTCATCAGTCAGTCATTCGTGTACGGGTGACCTGGTGGGTCAGTTAGAGACTCCGTCTTCCAGCTGCCTTCCTGCCCCAGAACCTTCTTCATCCTAGTTTGTCACCGTTTGCACTCAGTAGTCATTGCTAAGCCTCAGATATTTTTAAGTTTTCTCAGCATTTCAATTTAGAAATTCACTGATCAACGAAAATCTCTTGTCGTAATCTCATCATTTGTTCATTTGCTTATTCATTCATTCATTCAGCACTTATTCAATACCCTAAATACAAAGCATTGTGCTAGGCATTGACTGAACACAGATACTTTACCATCTATTGCTGCCAGTAGGTAAAAGAATGGTCATGAGAACAGATAAAAGTTTTCAAACAATAATCCAGGTAACAGTATAATTATCATTATAGCTGAATTTATTGAGCCCATGTTTTGTGCCAGACACTCTGTTCAGAACTGGATATTCTTCATTTTATTTAATCATCACAATGACCTTATCCTCATATCGCAGACAGAGAACCCGAGGCTTGGAGACTAAGTGACATGCTGAAACAGCACAAATAACTACAATCAGGGTTGAGACTTAAACCAAGCTCTGTGTGCTTTCAAAGTCATTTACTATGTGACTTTGGGCAAATGAGCTAAATGCCACAACTCTCCATTTCCATCTCAGATGGAAAGATGCAATTTCTACTAAGAGTTAAACTGCAAAGAGAGTAGAGATGTTTACACTCTTCCTGCCCATAGTATACTTTATGAATACTATGTGTAAAAACCTGGCCTCTCCAACGATTTTCTTGCTTCTGAAATGGCAGTGGTGGGTGGAGGAAGCTTAAATAAATATTTACAGTATTCACATTATAAGAGAATGTTCCAGATGGTGCGTCTTGAAATACTGATCGCCTTCATTCAAACTGAGACCCGCCTTCCAACGGACGGCATCTCAAAATTCATCTTCACGACTTATAACAGTGTGATAAGGTGATTGATCCCTAATGATCACGTGACACCAGGGGCTCCTGTTCCTTGCACTCACGCGAGTATGACTGTGGGCTCTGGAAGGGCCCAGGGCAGAGCACGTTTCTGGGCTGTGACATGTACCACGTCGGGAGTCCCAAGTCTCACTTTGCTGTCAACTACTCACTCGATAAAATCCCAGCACTCCACGTGCTTATTCAGACTCAGCCACAGACTGATAGCAGAGCATCCGCTGGAGAATCAACAAATACACATTTGAAAAAGACTTGGAGACAGAGAAATGCTGAGAAAAAAAGCACAGAGGAAGGCTGCCAGCCACCGGAGAACAGGGCACATCCTGCCTGTGGATTACCCAGTAAGGAAGGCTCCTTGGGATCTTTATTTGCCAGGCTGTAGCCCGGGCCCGTATGGGGTCAGCTTCACCTCCCAGAGATACACTGAGTGGGGGGAGGGGGGAAGGAGTTTAACCACTACCACAATAAAGTTTGTAAAGTGAACCTGTAACACCCACTGCTCTGTAAGCAAAGTGGAGTATGTTCATGAAAAAGAATTTATTTTCTGGGTTTGTTTCCCCCTTCTCCGCCAGCTGAGCTGGGTTGTAAAGTTAAGAGTGAGACTTCTGGAGTCAGACACCTAAATTTAAATTTTTCCTTTACTACTTCCTGTGTGAATCTTGGCAAGTTTCAAAACCTCTCTAAACCTCAGTTTCCGTGACTGTAAATGTGAATTAATAACTACACCTACTTCCCAGAGTTAACGATAATTAAGTTTCATGTAAAACACTTAACAAAGTGCCTGGAATTTAGTCAAGGCTTAAGCAACTTCACACATTTATTTGTATAGCAGATCTGGGATAGGAACCAATGGGATAAGTTGCAGTAAATAGTTTTCAAAAGTATGGTCTCAGGACCCCTTTATATTCTTAAAAACTATTGAGGACCTCAAAGAGTCTTTGATTATACAGATTACATCTATATCTCTCAGTGGTTGCCATATGAGAAATTAAAAGTGAAACCACTATAAATATTTATAAACTAACTCATTTAAAAATAACAACAAATCCATTATATGTTTTATAACATATTTTTTATAAAAGATAACTATATTTTCCAAAGCAAATAATTTAGTGAGGAGAGTGGCATTGTTTTATATACTTTTGCAAAGCTCTGTATTGTCTGCCTTAATAGAACCAGCTGGATTCTCAGTATCTGTTTCTACGTTTGATCAGTTGTGATATGTTGTTTTCATTAAAGTAGATGAAGAAAATCCAGCCTCATACAACTACAGATGTATAGTTGGAAAAGGAAGGAGTACTCTATTATTCTTTTCAGATAATTGTGGCTCTTTTCTTTGATGTAACACTAAAATTCTATGAGTGGCATTTTCTTTAAGGCCAGTTGCAATAAAAAATAAATAAATAAATAAATAAATAAAGTAAGGATTGGAAAGGAAGCAGCATGATTTTTATTTGTTAGCCCTATGATTATCTCTTCAGAAAACCAATAAATTCTCATGTGTAATCATAAAACTAAGAAAGCTCATCAGTGTTGCTAGATATAAGAGCCATGTACAAAAGTGAATAAGCTCCCTAAAGAGTAGCACAGAAGGATTAAGATGTGGACTAGAAAGATTTATTTCATCACAAAGTAATGATAATCTTAGATGATCATAGACATTTAGGAAGAGATGTGCATAATCAATGTGGATTATTGGCAAATCTGAAAGAATACCCAAATAAAGATGAAGTATGATTGGGAAGATGTTGAACCAAAAATGTCAGTTTTCCAAAATTTGTTCTCTAAATTATTTCTCAAAATATCCCCAAATCCCACTATTCAATACAGTGCCAGTTAAATTCTTACCAGGATATTTTTTTATTTGTGATTATTTAAAATTTGATTTTAAATGCTATAAGCAAAGAGTAAGTAAGTACACACACAGAATAGTCAAGGGAAATCTGAGAAACACAAGAAGTGACTCAACCTAAAAAAATCAAGGCTCTTTATAAAGGTATCCTAATTAAGAGAGTATATAGCATTGGTGTAAAATGAGGCTATTTTTATGTCCCTGGATCATTATTTCAAAGCCCAGATGGAGACCAAAGAATAGCTGAGGAAATAGTATGTGAGGGGACTGGGAATTAGTACCTAGTTATTTATACTTCCAGAGCAAAAGTTAGGTTTGCTCTCTTATTTTTTTCATTGGTATTTCACATTTGAGCAAAACTTTACTATAATTTCTATTTTAGTTAGTATTTGAGAGGGTAAGGAATTAAAAACCAAGAAAAAACTAGTAGTCTTGTATCAATTATGTAATTGGCAAAGAAAAACACTATTCATAAAAACACTATTCATAAAAAATCAACACTTATTATCAACTAGTAGAAAGCTACCTCTTCAGTGGTTGAG
>NW_011888823.1:2271724-2276678 GCF_000151845.1 Pteropus vampyrus
ATAGGCCCCGTATTGCACTGGATGTGTGTTTGGGGCAAGTCAGATGCCACTCTGGGTTATGGTTTCCTTCTTTACAAATTGATAGGACTGGACCAAGTAATCTCTGAGTTCCCTATAATCACTAGTGTTCAATGGTTCATATGGTCCAGACATAAAATTCAAAATAAGCAGACTTTATCTTATCTTTCGTGTCACTTCTACTGAGCAACATGGTTGAGTACAAACCATCCCTTTAAGGAAATCTAGCAATAAGCACTCTGCCCTACAGAAATCCCTACGGCCTTCCCCTAGAATTAACCCCTTGCCCAAGGACTGACTCGGCCACCAGAACCAGAAATCCCCATTCTCTTATTTGGTGGATCTCTTTGGACAAGAGAACGAAAGCAGAGTAAACTAATTCAGGTCGAGGTATGAATGGATGATAAGCTCCAGAGGGTTCTCTTGTTCCACAAAACTGACAAGGCAATGGGGAAAGAAAAGATATTTGGGGGTATGACAAATTTGGGTAGTGTGCCTAAAATCAGCAGCTCTCATTCCTCAACGAGTCTAAAATTGGTTCCACTGAACTGGTCCTATTATTTCTTCTGTATGTCACCAAATTTAGCCAACAGCAAGGCTCAAATAGTACTCAAAAAGTACTTGTTGATTGACTAAGAAAACAATGGGTCTGCATGCCTGAAAGTTTTATTTTATTAAGTTAATCTCTGTTGGAATAAAGTTAGATTTTGAGTTAAGCTCTTGAAAAATACATATGCTCCACCTAACAACTCAGGGATTTATCAGAATCTTCCTACATGCTCTGACCTGACATCTTCCTGGAGAGAACTAATGACACATACCAAATATTTTGCTTCTCAAAATATCAAGCATGGGAGGGGATGGAGAACCTGCACCTTGATACATAAAGCTACCTGAAGAATTTCCTGTTTAAATGTTGAAGATTACTTTGCATTTTTGGAGTCAGCTTATACCTAGAGACAAGAAATCAACATACACATGCACATACACAGAGGCATTATCTCTGCTCTGCAGGATTTTGCAATCTAATGAAGGACAGATACATTAAAAAAAGCAACCACCATTCATTATGATAGTACAATAACGGTGGTGGATTCGGGTATGAGGGAAGGCTAGGAGAAATTACTGGGACTCAGAAAAAGTTTGGTAATGGAGACAGAATATTCAAGATTCTTTCAGTTTTCAGTTGCAAGACAGAAAATTATTGTAAGGAATGTCAAACAAGTGACACCTGTTGCCTGTCACCAGGAGTAGAAGCCCTGACACTTCTGTCCACTGCATCTGGATATCGGAGTTGCCGAGAAAACACAACTCAGTCAAGCACTAGATGGAACAATGTTTCACTCACGCTGAGAAGGGAAAGAGCAAGATCAGCTCCAAAGGTGGGTGTCAGTCCCCCATATCTAGCAGGTCCTTCCCAGCAGCAAATGCAATTGGCCTGCATGCACCCCTCTTTTGCTATACTAAAAGGACTCGGTCTCCTCCCTGAAGAGGACAGATACAGTATAGTCATAGGGTTGGCCAGGAGCCATATGATGTACATGCGTAAGCAAAACAGAAGAGCACATATTGAATCTGAAATAGAGAAAGATATGCCAACACAAGATGATAAGCCCAGTAAGAACTCTACTCTTGGCAATGAAATGTTCCAGCCCCAAGGCCCATTCTTACATAGCCAGGTGGGGGTTGACAAACTGCCTGCATGAGCGCATGAGACTACCTCTTCCAACACAGAGGCTTAAACCAAAAAAGGAATTTATTGTTTCATGGAGCTAAACAACTCAGGGGTAGTTGGCGTCAGTCATAGCCATATCCAGGTGTTGAAATCACATCCTCAGGGATCCAATTTTCTGTTTCTTGTGTTTGCCTCTGCTTTGGCTTCATTCGTACACAAGTTCCTGTTAGGAGTTCATCACAGAATGCTCGTGCTTACGTTAACTTTCCAGGGTTCCCAGAGTCCTGCAATTATTCCTAAAAACTTCCACCAGCCTAGCTTGGGTCATGTGATCACCTCTGAACCAATCGTCGTGGCTGACAGATATAGACTTAAATCCCCACTCTTACATCACTAGCTTGCTTAACTGATGTGAGCCTCACTGTTTTCCTTGCAGAATGAAACAGTAATGCCCAGTTTGCACCAGTAAAGGCAGTGAATGCTCTCTAATTGGTAACTAAGATTATCATCATAATTAGGGGTCTTATTCTCCTAATGACTGATTTAATTTTTCAATATGGGGAACTACCAGTTTTGTTTTCTAAGCAATCTTCCCCAGCTATACAATTGTGAAGCCCAACATTTACAAGGGCCTGTATCTGCTCAACTTAAGTCCTGGAAAGGAAGGACTGTTATCACACGAGCTGGCCCAGTGCGAGTGACAAGAGCCACCAGAAGAACACCATCCAAGGTAATTTAGATTTGAGACAGATTTTAGATAATAACTTTTAAAAAGAAGAAAAGTTACAAACGTTTAGGCCACAAAAATTTAACATCATTTCTTCTGCATATCACTATATTTAGCCAACAGCAAGGCTCAAATCAGTACTCAAAAAGTACTTGTTGATTGACTAAGAAGACAAACATCATTTGTCTATAACTTCCAAAGGCGCTTTAGAGCCTAATTTGGATCCTGACCCCACACTGTGGGAGAAGATTTACAAGGAATGTTTTCTGCTTTGAGGTCAGGATCTCAATTTCCATCGCTCCCTCCAATTTCTGCACCTTGTTGTCATTCGTCCAGATGGACACTGGCAATCATACCCTTTTGATGGCCTTTACATATGGGGCTTTCACTGCACGAGCACCCCCAAAAAGGTCCTCCCCGGGCTCTATTGAATGAGGCCTGGGAAGAAGGGAGGCTGGAGTATCAGAAAGGTAGACATAGTCCTTGTAAACGTACAATAATTTTGAATGCATTCTGTAAAACCGAGGTAGCACAGATGTCCAGGGGCATGACTGGTCATAGGTCCCTATCAACTCAGGTAGAATAGGGTTCAAGCCAGGCCCTCCACAACAAAGAAGATTTGATGGCAAATCATCTCATTATACTTCTACTGTCAGCATTAACCATTCATATGAACTTGAACCTCCTTCCCCATTACAGTCAGAAACAGCTGTCAATGGATGATAATGTGCTTGAATTTAACCTATTATTTTTGAGCAGTTCAAGGAGCCTCCATTCATTTTTTTCAGGGGCAGATCAAAGAAAAACAGTTTACTTAGGCTAACAGAATACATATAAATACTTAGCTAAGAAAACAGAAAAGCCAAATGACAAATACAACCAGCCTGCGGGAGACAGATATACCTAAGAAGGAAGCAGGGGAAGAAGAGAAAGAGGGCGGGTGAGAGACTGCTCCCACCAGCAGCATTATCTGTTACTTAAATCTTCAGACCTCTTTCTCCTCCCAGGGTTCCATCTTTCCACTTTAAAGGAAAGTATTTGTTGTAGGATTAGGCTAACTTTCTTATTTAATAGAAGAAAAAAGGAAAAACAAAGGAGAAACACCAAATGCATAACAATGATGACCTTCAAAAAGCTGAGCTTAGAGGTCTGGCCTTTGCTCTGGAGCTTGTAGCAATCTCTCAATAACTGATTAAAGGATTAACCACCTAATTTGTTTAAAAGAACACAAGATTTATATACTTATAAGCTCCGGGAAGACAGACACCTGAATTAGCATAACAATAACCTACACCCAAGGAATCAGACAGAAAAGTAATTCACATTTATAGTTTGAATTTTAAAACTAACTATAAAGTAGAAAAGACAGGCTACCTTGCCACTAGTTCCAACAGCATGAGGAAGCAAGTGTTGGTTTTATCTACAATTCTTGAGCAAACAGGTCTAATTAGAAATGAAAATCGCTCATCAATTGAATGCAGGTTAACATCTGACAGTTCTTGAACTGAGGGTCTTAAAGGAATATACTATCTGATTTTAACTGGCATAAAAAAAGGTGAGTTCCCAGATGCAACAGAGCAGAGGATGTTAAGCGCCACTCAGTATTCAAAAAAAGGCGGGCCAGGCTGGACTGGAAGGGTGTCATTCTGAGAAATGAGCTCATCCTGGGAGGCAGATGTTAGAGAAACAACACAATCCCAGACTTTTGTTTCAAATCCGTTCCCACCCTCTACTGTGCAGAACTGTTTGCTCAAAAGGAGAAGAACCCATTCCCTGTGTCAGTACAAGTGGAACACACCCTTTTGGGGATGGTCACATGACGGGGTTCAGGTATAGGAACTGGATGGAGTGTTGGCCCCAGAGGAAGGCTTCCTGAGCAAGTCAATACAGGCAGATGTGCCCCTGGGAACAGGAGGCTGGCTTTAGGCTAATCTGTCTGCAGCTGTCTGACAGTTCTCACACAGAGTTGAAAGGCCACTACTCCTGACCTGCCACAAAATCCACCTTTGAGGACAGGCCTCTGGCTGCTAGTTCTAATCCCTAAACAGGGTTTAGTAAAGGAAGTGAGGGAAGAAAAGAGGAATTAGGATTTTAGCATCAGAGAGTAGGACCATACACTAAAAACCATACCCAGAAGCAAGCAAAGGAAATTTTATCAGGTCTGTCTGACCAGGGCCAGGAGATATTTTGCCAATCTTCCCCTATCAGCTAAGAAAGTAAGTTAGCCCATTCTTAACTTCATCTTAAACTTGGGCTCCTCAAGCATGTCACCTTCACAGGATTTTGTCATCTTCCTCTGCCCTTCCAAGGCTTCCCTGAACGCCCTCACCTACTTCAGAGTCCAAGTTCACAGCTCTGCTCAGCTACTCCTACCTGGTTGCTCCTGCCTGGGCTTCCCCCTTCTCTCCCTGGACCCACCCACACCCACGCTCTGCTGTGCAGCCTTTCTTCTTCTAAAGCCTGCTTCAAGTTTACCTTCACAAAGAAGCCTTTATAAAAATTTCTACCACACTCTACTACGGTAACTTTAACCA
>NW_011888823.1:2277494-2279248 GCF_000151845.1 Pteropus vampyrus
TCATCTAGAAAATAAGCCATATGAATGGTAAATAACGTTCTGAGATTAGTGAATGAAGCACTCATGGATTTGTTTATTCTGTGTCTCTGACCCAACCCCTTTGCTGTAGAAGAAAAATGTGAAAGTATGTCAGTCTTTTGGAATGAATTCCTGGCAGCCCGTCGAAACTAACCAGATGCCAAAGAGACTTGAGACTGTGTGAGAGTGGACCACAGCCAGCCAAGTGGACAACCAGAATCAAGTTCAGAGCTTCGATGAATAAAAATCGCAGAGTGGTGGGTGGTGAGGATGGAGGAGAAAGACGTCAGGGATAACTTAGAGGCCGTGCCCAGCTAGCAGCTCTCATTCTCAAAGATGCTAGGATACTACTTGGGGCTTCACAATGTAAGGATAGCCCAAATGGGTCCTTTTTTGGGCTGACCACAGTGATCTCCCATTAGGGCAGCTTTAAAAAGCATCATAAAGGTGAACAAGGCTCCCAAACCCACCTCTTCTTTGTGCCTTCCAGCCTCTTGTGAATAAGTTACCAAACAGGTTACTCATACAGAAACCTCAATTTCAAGAGTTAACTTTATGGAAGTATTTGTTTATTAGCACTTGTCTCAGACACAACTGGATTTAGACCACTTGGTTTTTATAAAGCAGTAGAAGAGAGGTTCTAAGGAAATGCATTCATGCTCTATAATATGAAATCATTTTTCCAATCATTTTCCACTAAAGGGAGAAAAAAGATTAATTAGCATGAAGCCATTTCCAAGGTCAGCTCAGTGACTTTTCACTGATGGGCAAATCATATTCCTGGCATCACAGACTTTTAAAGCTAGACAGGGCATCGGAGATCATCTCACCAACTTCTACATTTTCCAGATGAGGAGCCAAAATCAGAGACAATCAGCAATTTTCACACAGCGACACGGTGTTATAAGCAAAGCCAGAGTTGAAATAAAGGCCTTCACACACATGCTGCTGCTTTCTCCTTGTCAGCTAAGAAACCACCCTGACACATCATCCCTATGGAAAAACACAATAGCCACTGACTTAAGGAATTGAGGCTGACTGAAGGCTACCTTCATCTTACAAAAAACCCACCCACCTCAACATTCTGTTAGATGAACGATTTGACTATGTCTACTCATGAAGGCACAGGTGTCTTATACCATCTAACATCATTCATTTCAGCCAAGAATATAAGCAGGTTCATTATTATTCTAAACACTAATACTACGAAAGAACCCATCTATGGATCTCGACCTCCCCTGGCCAGAAACCCCTATGGATCTCGACCTCCCCTATGGATCCATCTATGGATCTCGACCTCCCCGCCCTGGCCAGAAACCCCTCACAAACTTCTAGAGAACCATCCATCAGCTTACACCAAATGTCTCCTGGGCTAAGAAACTACCTGGAGAATACATGCATGCTCAATTAGGCACTCGAAATCAATTTTTACAAACACTGATCAACTCAAACAAAAGATGTCTTCAAAATCATTTGATGCCTGTGACCCCAGGTGCAGCATTTCTAAAATAATTCTTCAACACTGAAGTAATTTGGTCTATTACATAAGAACAACTTCATGATTCAAGTAAAAGGATGCATCACAGAAGAACCGTAGCTGTAAGCCATTCGGGCTCTTCAGTTTCTTGATTGTTTCAGCTTTACTATGCTCACTGGTCCTGCCCTGCTCCTCAAAAATCTTTGCCGACCCAGGACAAGGAACAGCTGTCAGTTAGCCCTGCATTAAATGTTAGTGG
>NW_011888823.1:2279298-2308832 GCF_000151845.1 Pteropus vampyrus
TTTGACTATGTCTACTCATGAAGGCACAGGTGTCTTATACCATCTAACATCATTCATTTCAGCCAAGAATATAAGCAGGTTCATTATTATTCTAAACACTAATACTACGAAAGAACCCATCTATGGATCTCGACCTCCCCTGGCCAGAAACCCCTATGGATCTCGACCTCCCCTATGGATCCATCTATGGATCTCGACCTCCCCGCCCTGGCCAGAAACCCCTCACAAACTTCTAGAGAACCATCCATCAGCTTACACCAAATGTCTCCTGGGCTAAGAAACTACCTGGAGAATACATGCATGCTCAATTAGGCACTCGAAATCAATTTTTACAAACACTGATCAACTCAAACAAAAGATGTCTTCAAAATCATTTGATGCCTGTGACCCCAGGTGCAGCATTTCTAAAATAATTCTTCAACACTGAAGTAATTTGGTCTATTACATAAGAACAACTTCATGATTCAAGTAAAAGGATGCATCACAGAAGAACCGTAGCTGTAAGCCATTCGGGCTCTTCAGTTTCTTGATTGTTTCAGCTTTACTATGCTCACTGGTCCTGCCCTGCTCCTCAAAAATCTTTGCCGACCCAGGACAAGGAACAGCTGTCAGTTAGCCCTGCATTAAATGTTAGTGGCGAATGCTAAAATTCCAGGGCTCTCCTTTTCATGGTGTCATTTGAGCAAAAAGACAGCTGCTCACTCTTACACTCAAGATACCTTTCATCTACGTGAAGAATGTGGTGAAGTCATTCCCTGTGGCTTCATGCCGTCCCCTCTAGCATGCTCTTGCATTTGGCCTGTATAGGCGAAGGAGTAAAATTCCACTCAGTGAACCATGTTTGTATGGGTCAATAGCCTTTTCACACTTTTCCATGGCCTCTGGTTCCCTTTTCCTAGTCCCATTTCCCTGAAGCCTCACCTTCCCCTCTATTTTTATTTCTCAGAAAAACAGTGATAAGGGGAAAGTTATGAAGGAGAACAGAGAAGATATGGGTACAGTGATCATAGCTGTTCTGGCTCTCCCTAATGCTCGCCTGAAGGGGTTTGTGTCACCGGGATCAGTTGATCTTTTGTTGGGGGGTGTGTGTGTGTGTGTGTTGGACATTCTTTGACTGTCCCTAAGACCTAACGCATAGAATGTACTGGGTAAATTTTTATTAAATTAAATGGAGTGCAATTTGCGTAAATTTATTTTGGGCTCGGGTGACCAGATTCATCATTTATAGTTTATATGAATACTTCTCTGGACTCTTTTGTGACTATTCCAAGAAATCATTTCCTGGCAATTCACATGTGACAAATCCACATTGTAGAATGGGGAGAAAAGGGAGAAGAAAATCAAAGAAAAAGGAATAGAGCTAGGTGAAATAAAAGTGGGAAGAAACAGGACAGAATAGGAAAAAAATAGGATCAGAACTCAAGTTGCCAGTTTTTAATAGACGATTCAACTAACTCCTTGAGATTTAATTTCCTTATCTCTAAAAGTGGAGAACGTGGCATCTAATAGCATGATTGTAGAGGACAAATGGTATAATCTATATATAAATGCTTTAAATACCATAAAACACTAACAAACATAAGAAATAACTGTGATAGTGGCAGAGTGATTGCGAACATAGTCAAACTGCCCGGTTCACCTAATCGTAGCTCTGCTTATCATTAGCTGTATGTCTTTGGACAGATAGGTTAACCTAAATGAATCTGAGCATCCTCATCTACGAAATGGGAAAAATTATAGTAGCCACTTCTCATAAGGTTTTTTTCAGGACAAAATCAGATAATTCATTAACCCAGCACAGTTTATAAAGTATTCAAAACCATTAACTAATTTTATCATTGTTTTTATTATAGTAGCCTAATAATAAAAATAAACACAAAGTGCTTACCATGTGCCTGGTTCTAAATGTTTTAAATATTATATATTATATGTTATGTGTTACATATAATATATGCAATATGTGTATAATATATTATATATTATATACACGTTATTTAATGGCCAAAAATATTATAATTGTCTCTTGAGTGCAGAATCACGGCATAGAGCTCTCCCCACCCTAGAACTTCCAGTCCTAGCTCAGCCCTCTCAAGCTGACTCATATCTTTATGTGGAGTACATATTTTCCTATTGCAAAATTTCTTCTCTGCCCCCACATCCATCATGCTCCTTCCTTTCCAGGCTAAGGAGAGGGTGAGGGCTGGGGGGAAAGGTGTGGCTACAGAAGCTCTCTGCACCGTCCAAGTGATAACCACCAACAATTCTGCAGTGTTTTCCAATACCAACAACTAATTTTTGGATTCTCCAGACACTGCATGTCTAACAATTTAATTCAACTCTGCAACTATCTACCTGGAGATAGCATCAGATCCCACGGGTAAAAGGCGCTCAGTCCCACAAGATGCCCCCACTTCAAACGCCACTTGCAAGTCTGAGCTACCTGTACTCCTGACCAATTACTATAAATCTAAGATTCCCTCAATACCCTCCACAGTTTGGGTAATTGCTCATGGAACTCAGGAAAATACTTCGCTTATGTTTGCTGGTATATTATAAAAGGTACAACTCAGAAAGAGTCAAACAGAAGAGATGAATAGAGCAAGGTATGTGGGTGGGGATGGCATGGAGTTTCCATATCCTCTCTAGGCATGTCACCCTCCCAGTACCTTAATGTGTTCACCAACCCAGAAGCTAAATGATGACCAAACATACAACCAGGTACCAATGGGAGAGACCTGAACAGCATTATTCAAAATGTGTTCCCATAAAACACCATCCCATGGGTAGATCTCCAAAAAAGAGTATCTGTGGAATTGAGAAATGCTGCATGCTGAGTTGGCCTCAGATATTTACATTCACATATTATAGGTTCTGGGAAGTAAAGAAATTTATATAACTTACCCAAATATTCCCATACTAAACTGACCATGGAATCCTCATTTCTTATTAATACCTCTGAAGAGAGCACAGTTTGGGAAATTTCAAACTGGAAGACTCCTCTGCCCTTCAAAGTAACACACTCTTTTCTAAAAGTCTTTACATATATTATTGAATATAAGAGAGTTGATCTGATGATATTTCAGGGCCCAGATGATAGGAATGGAGTTGTCAGGGTAGGCGTGTAGAGAAAGTACCTCAAGGGCACACAGGCTTGCAGAAAATTATATCACAAGGTAGTCGTGACTGCTGTTCACCAAATATTTTAGGCACATAGTAGGACTGCATTTCTCTGCCCTCTTAATGTTAGATTCAATCACATGATTTGCTTTGGCCAATTAAATATAAGTGGAAGTGTCATGAGCCACTTCCGGAAAGAAATTTTTAAAGCTAGCACGTAAGTGACCATATTCTTTTCCCATTAGTGAGGTGATTGTGGAAGCCTATGTTGAGATGGAGCCTTCATCAGCCTGGTCCTTCTGGACTACAGTGAGCAGAGTCCTTTTTATGATTCATGATAGACATGTAGCCAGAGAGAGAAACAAATCTTTGATATTGTAAGCCAGTGAGATTTAGGTGTTGTTTGTTAGCAGAGCCTAAAGTATTCTGATACATGCCATCAATTTGACTACCTACTAACCCATTTTTACTGGCCCTGTCTCAATGCCTATTTCTCTCCATCCTCACTTTTAGCCTGAGGTTCCACCAATACTCGTGGACTGAGTTCACCCTAAACAAAATTGCTCTTATAAAAATGTGCATAAGAGAATCTTTCAATACTCAAAAACTTCCCATTCTCCATTCAAGGCTTCTCCCACTGTGTAGGGTGAATTAGCCTCAATAGTTTAGAAAGATTCATGCCTAATTTTATTGAAAAGGGAAATCAGTGCATTCCCTTTGTAGATGGTATGACTGAATAATTCATTGAAAGCTTCATTATCTATAATTGTGATAACACACACTTTAAAATAAAGTATTGCACATATCAAATATCCCTGATACATTTTCAAGCAAATATGTGCACATATGTAATCAGCTGTGGTAATCAACTGCACATCAACAAAGAATCGGAGTGTTTTAGGGGCGTAAAGATGCTGTTACAGTGAACAATCATTTGACAGTGTGGCTTATTTTAATAGACACATCACTTTAAAATAAGTCTTCACCATCTGCTGCAGCCTCTAATTACAAATGCAACAAGAACATAATTCACAATTGCATCATTAAAAAGTAAGACATAAGGGGTTTAATGCATGCCTATGTCCTTTTTTAATGCAGCAGACGTCTGTTCATCCTCTCTTGTGTTTCAGGCACAAAATTGGCAGTAAAACTTTCTTTCCTCCATGTTGAAATTTCCCAGAGCGTAGAGTATTTCAGGAGACAACAGGAAATCCATACAAGTTTTCAAAAATATTGACAGGCTATAATCTTATTGATATGACATTGACTTGTCAATATTGCTTTTCATATGGGAAGAAAACTATCTTTAAATAATTTACAAGTGAAAATAAGAATAAAATAAGAAAAAAAATTGATTCAGCAAGAAGTACAGATAACACTATTTAATCTGACCAATATAAATAGCTTGGAAATTCATCTTTGGTTTAGGTGTCTATATAATAAAGATTTCCAAATGTGCAAAGCTAGCTTGACGAACCAGGCTTCTGCTAGACAAATAATTAATATAAGAATGTATAGTACTAAAGCATCTTGTTTAAGGTCATTTCTCCATTATTCCCTCCAGATCAAACACTAATTATTCAAAGAATAACTTAAGAAACAATTTAGAAGTCTGGATCTGCAATACTGATACTTTGCCTGATATAGAGTATCACCACCAGATGGATAAGGTCATGGATATGACTTTTGAGGTCTAAATAGCAATGTAATCAAATAAAAACTCTAATCTACTCAATTATGCCTTTAAATTTAAAATCATTATCGTCATCACCACCTTTTACTTGAAAAAAACAAACACTCAATTTTATTACTAATTATTATAGGAAACTCAGTAGAATCATGTGGGAGAAAAAACAAATTACATATATCTTGTCTACCAGTATCATCATCACAATAGTTGCTATTCTTTAAATGAGATATGTGACTATTTTCTAAGCTAAGCAAGGAGAAAAATATTCATTGCCTTCCTAGTGCGGTACCACGCGTGCAAAGCTGTATGATTTCCCCAGGTAGTCTGTTTCATAGAAGTCAATAGGTGGCATATATGTAATTCTCCTGTACTCCTTGTATTTGTAATACAAGGCAATTATTCTCACCAAAAGTTATATTATAGAAATATGAAAAATGAAACTTGATTGGTATCTTAGACCATATACAAAAATTAACTCAAAATGGATTAAAGACATAAATCCAAGACTTGAAACCAGAAAATCCCTGGACAAAAAACATAGATAGCAAGCTCCTTGACAGTAGTCTTGGTAATTTTCAAGGGGTGGGGGAGATTTGACACCAAAAGCAAAAATAAACAACTGGGACTACATCAAACTTAAAAGCTTATGCATATCAAAGGAAACTATCAGCAAAATAAAAGGCAACCTACTGGATGGGAGAAAATATTTGCAAACTACAACTGATAAAGGGTTAATATCCAAAATATATTTAAAAACTCATATGACTCATTAGCAAAAAACAATCTGAGGTTTGAAAAAATGGTCAGGGGATCTGAAAATAACATTTTTTCTGAAGAAGACATACAGATGGTCAACACCTATATGAAGAGATGCCCAACATCACTAATCATCAGGGAAATGAAAATCAAAAACCACAATGAGATATCACCTCACACCTATTAAAATGACTATTATTGAAAAGACGAGATAACAAATGCTGGCAAGGATGTGGAGAAAAGGGACCATTGTGCACTGTTGATGGGACTGTAAATTGGTGCAGCCACTATAGAAAACAGCATGGGGGTTCTTTGAAAAATTAAAAATAAAACTACCATATTATCTAGCAATTTCACTTCTGGGTAGTTTCCAGAAGAAAACAAAAACACTAACTCGAAAAGATATCCGCAGCATTATTTACAATAGCCAAGATATGAAACAACCTAAGTGTCCATCAACAGACGAACGAATAAAGAAAATGTGGTATATACACAGACAATAATTTTTTTTTTAAATGAGATCTTGCTACTTGCAACAAGCACATATTTTGAGTGCATTATGGTAACTGAAATAAGTCAGACAGTAAAAGACAAAAACTGTGCCATCCCACTTAAAATAATAATAAATTTAAATAAGTAATAATTTAAACATTTTATAAAACTAAGCACATAGATACAGAAAACAGATTGGTAGTTTCTGGAGGCAGGGGGTAGAGAGTGAGCAAAATGCATGAGGAGAGTCCAGGGGCCCAAATGTCTAGTTTTAAAATGGATGAGTCACGGGGATGTAATGTACAGCATGGCAACAATAGCTGACAATACTGTACTGCAGATTTAAAAGTTGCTAAGAGAATGAATCTTAAAAACTCCCACCACAAAAAAATAATTCTGTAACTATATATGATAAAAAAAAAAAAAAAGAAAGAAAAATAAATACACCATATAATCTATACCTAACATTAGACCAAGATATGGCCAACAGTAGCTTAGTATTTCTGGTGCTTCAGTCTGAAAAATCCACTAACGTCACCCACAACCATTGATGGTTTATTATTACTTAGCTGAGAGGTTAGCGTGGGGCGCGCTCACTGTTATATTCAGTCTCCCAGCATTTCGCAAGATTTTAATGAACTCACTGGCTTGGAAACAACCTAAAATTCCTTTGGAGACCTCTTTAATCGACAGCATCCTTCCACTTCCTAGATATCTTGGCTCCTTTCTTCTCGGATGCCATGGTGTCTTTCTTACAGTTATTGCTTCTCACATGATGCCCACACACTAGAAGCAGAAAAGTCAGAGTGACTCTTGCATTCACCAAGGGAGGTAGACAGCAACCTATTGTTGACAGCTGCCGTCTTGTTGCCATTCACACTGATGACTTTTCCCAGCCTGATCAGGGTTACTTCCTGTCCTCTGGGATGCTCTGAGCGTCCTTCCTTCCCATTCAGTCTCCCACTCCGACTTTATGGTACAACCCTTTATTACAGACTCGTAGCCCTAGCAACCACAATCAGTCATCTAATTTTCTGTGTCTTTCTTTTATTATAGATGAAGCTCTCATCAAGGATTCTTTATCTACATGGCCTATATGTTTTCTCTCGTAAAACCAACAGTTACATTTTTAGTATCGCAATGGATCATTTTCACTTCATCAATCTTTAGATTCTTTTCTCTATGGAATAAAAGCTCCTATTATTCCTAATTTAAAACAATGATCCTTAATAGCCATTACAATGACCATTTTATTCACAGAATTCCACACATAAAACTAATTTCTAAAAGATACGAACCTGGGTTGTAAGAACAATTCTTAAAACATTTAAACAAAGCAAAGTTTTAATAGTGATATCTAAAGAGACTTCTAAACAAGGCTTTATCATTCCATTTTTCCAAATAGCATAATTTCACTTTCTTATCAAAGAGCAAAACAGAATTTTTAAACTGTCATCGAACCACAGAAATAAGGGCCTACAGAAGTATTCCAGAGGGCAAAAACTCCTAATTCATCTTTGTGTCTTTGGCCAGAAAGCAATGTACTTAAACCTCCTGAACATGATAGCTTTCTACTATACCTTCTCTCCAAAACTTCTGAGAGGGCTCCCAGCCTCCCTCAACACACACACACACACACACACTCTACTCGCCCATCTTATTTCTCCTCACTACCCTGCCTTCCTAGTAATGCATTCCAGGATTCCCCAGCCCCCTCTGGACAGGAAGTTCTTTCTAAACTCCCCACTGTATTTCTCAGAACTTTCTTTTTTATCAGTGGAAAAGGAGAACAGTTGTCCATTCTTCAGTATAATAAATTGCCTTTCCTGTACTTTAAGATTTATTGACTGAGTTCCCCCCCAGTCATATCTTCCCTTGATTAATAATATAAATGCTTTTATCTTGTCATTGTTTTTATTTCACTGATATTATTTGGTCAGCATCAATCCTTTTCCTTAGAGATTTTATAAAAATATTTTTTTAAATCAGGTTTTTTAAGCCATATTTAATTTTAACAGTTATGGGTTCTGCCATTTTGAGTTTTCTTTATTTCCACAAAGTTCAATTTTCCCAGATCAAATTCTGCATGTCAAAATTTTGTCAAGAAGATTCAATTTTGTCATCAATTCTTTAGCCAATAAAAAATTCTACCATGAGCCATTTTAGTTGTCAGTTTTATTTTGTTGCAACCAGTTCTACTACTAATAGCCATTATGAATTTGATAAAAGAAAGATAGTTTGTATTTACTTCTTAGCTAACTCATGAGAAAATGGTCAACAGTTTTTCTGAGACAGAAATCAAGGCAAAAGGCAGGATATAAAAAAGAGGGAGACAGGAGGCAAGAGGAAAGACCCACGAAGAGGTAGAAACAAATATCCCCACTGAGTAAAACCAAGAGAGAAGCTACAGCAATTTTACTGTATTAGCAGTTCAGTGCACGGTATCGTCAAAATGTTCCAGAATGGCAGATTCTAAACACTCAGCTTTGTTAAAGTTTTTCAGTTAATGTCCAGTTTCATAAAATTATATTTTAAATTATAAGGATTAAACCTGAATATCATATTCTCCCAACTGTTTGACCACTGCTCCATGGAAAGGAGAATTTGGCCATAGTTTATTCAGTCGTCCATTTGTTCACTCATTCACTACATAAATATGAGACACTCAGCTCTCAGGGTGCCAGGTACAGTTCTAAGTAGTGAAGATATGAGATACTTGGGACAACCCAGATCCCTGACTATTCTCATGGGCACGAAAACCATATATGTGACAAAAAAATAAGATATATGCCAACTGTGATCAATGCTTTGAAGGAATAATAGGATGATACAGCAGAGTCAATGAGAAGTAAAGCCTCTGGGAGGAAATTAAATTGGAGTTGAAACCTGAAAGGTAAGATGTTCCGGGCTAGAAGATGAGCACCACGGACAGATGGAGTAAAGAGACAGGGAAGGGTTAGGACACTTAGGGAAAAAGAAAGAGGTGTGTATGTTTGGAGGTTAGTGAGGAAGTGAAATATTCCAAAATAAGATATCATCTCTGACAAGTCAGTAAATTACGAAACAAACAAAGTGTTTATGTTCAATAAAATCGAGATCTAAATGTTTGAGATAAATATTAGAATGCTGAGGTCAGAAATATTAATCCACTAGTTTACCACTGAACTGATTTTCAAATCACCTTAAGTACTCAGAACCAACTCAAATATATATATATGTGTGTATATATATATGTCATATTTAATATTAACAAGTCTAGGATTACATTTTTTTAATCTGCTTGAGGGATAATTGGAAGTCTGCTCTTGCTCGAAGTTCCTGAAACATAATTTTCCCTATTGGTTTAACCCAGAATGCAAAGCCCGGAGGAATATTTCAGCAACAAAGACCTTCCCCATCAAACACAGGAAGAAAACTAACTTCATTTCCTCCTGTTCCTTCCTGCCACAAATCTACCTTCATATCAGAAGATAAACTGACCCCAAACACAGGTGTAATTCGATATTCTATTTCAAATGCCATCTGATTTGAAACCCAAGTAATTAACAGCTCACTAGGGACCCTATTGAAATAAAACCAACTTTGATCCTATTCCCAAATCCCTTGCCAAATGGATGGGCAGCTCAAATCCCTCTGTTTTTGCATTGATTGCAATGAATAACTGTATCGGAAGAATGCTGAATACAAGAGAGCAGGTAACAAGGAGGGTGTGTTTTTCAGCTTATTAGAGGAGCTAATTTGAGTATTGGGATGGGATAAATATTGACATGCACAATTATTTTCCATCCTGAGCTAAGCTAGCATCTTGGCTCTCTGGAATCTTGGAGGAAGAGAGGCAGGCACATGAGTGAGATGTGATGCATCTTAACTTTAGGAAACAAATCTCTGGTTCTCCTATTACACCCCAGAGAAGGGCCATATTTTATTTTCAACATTTTCACATACAGAGAAGAGCCTTCTGGTCCAGTGGGCAACTATGCACAAACTATGTGAATACAACAGGATCGTTTCCGGTAACTTGTTCCTCTTCCATTCCAGTGCTTTGATTTTCTATAGTGGTTTACATAGCATAGTCTGAACAATATATCAGCTTTATATTCACAAAAGTCACTTGGATGAAGCCAAAGGGTTCCTGAAGAATCAATTTGAAATAAACAAACTTAGAGACATAATTGACAGCCATAGGTACCTATATGTAATAATAGTAGCCACTTGTTGAACTCCTACTTTCTGCCAGGCACTGTACTACTGAGCCCAGATGGCTTTCATCCCAGCTCTGCCCCTTGTCACTGCTTCAAGGAACCTCCCAGTTATAACATCAGGACTAGAATCAGGAAACTAGTTTTCAGTCCCAGCTCTGCCACTTCCAAGTCTGTGACTTTGCCTTCTCTGAGCCTCACTTTCTTCTGCTATGAAATGGAGATTATAAAACCCACCCCCAAAAAGCCATTGTGAGGGTGAATAACAATTTTTAAAAATATAAAGTATTTTTAAACCAAAAAGTTCTACTTAAGGGTAATACACAATCATTATCATCTATGTTTATTAAATACCTACGAATTGCCAAGTTGTGAGCTAGATCTTTTACAAACATTTTTTCCAATCCCCACGGAACCTGACGAGTAAGCATCATCCCCATTTTCTGGAGAAAGAAAAGAAGAAATATTTTGCCTGAGGCCTAACTGGAAGAAAAACTCTGTTACTTACGGAAAAAATATTCTCAGAGATTATACCAGCAAAAGGAAAATTCGGATAGAAACACCTATTATCTTCCAATTATTTCTAAAGTTCCTGGAAATAATCTGAAAATGCTGCATATATGTGATCACGATGTATGCATACAAAATAAACGCACATCTGTAATATATACATTACGCTGCCAATCACACATAAACAAAGGAAAATTGGTGCACGGGGAGTGAAAAGTCGCTGAGTAAACTGGCATCTCCATGTGCTTCTAGAGCTCACAGAGCCCAATTACATAGCATTAGCATGTGCCAAGGTGGAGAAGGGGAGACACTGGGGTTGGAAATTTCCCTAAGGGGTGAAAGGGACAGCAGCTCCTGGGTGAAATATGGTACCTTCCCATCTGCTGGGGATAGTCGTTACTTTTCAAAAGGCTTCAGTCCTTTCTAGGCTAGGTGACAGCACAATGGAGCTGGGTGATGACTTCTGCCCAGTCATTTCCATGGCCCCTATAGAGTTGAACAACTTATTGTACTTTCTTTTTCAGAACTCTCAAGGTCTAAGTGAGGTTATATCAGAAAGTAAATGGGAGGTACAAATAAATCGTATCATTCCAAGATGTCCAGACTCTCCATGCAATTCCGTGAATTACTGACCATCTATATCAGATGGTCTACCCCTTGTTGCGGAAACAGACAAACTCTAAAGTTTCAGGGGCCAAATATGGAAAATGTCTATTTCCTGTGTATGCCAAGTTCTCTTCTGGTTGGAACATCTTTCCAAGGCCATTGTCCTGCTCTTTTTTTCTTGTGGCTCTGCCATCTCAACATCCTCCAGAGCAGCAGTCCCCAATCTTTTTGGCACCAGGGGCTAGTGCTCTTATGAGAATCTAATGCCTAATGATCTGAGATGGAGCTGAGGCGGTCATGCTAGTGCTGGGGAGTGCCTGCAAATACAGATGAAGCTTCGCTTGCTAGCCTGCCACTTACTTTCTGCTGTGCAGCCCAGTTCAGGAGTTGGGAACTCCTGTTCCAGAGTCCACACAGCAAAGAAGAAAAAGCAGCAGGGTCACACAAGACCTTTCCATTGCCTTAGCCTAGAAGTGACACATGTCACTTTTGTTCACTACATTGGCAGGACCTAGTCACATGGCCCTTCCTAACTGCAAGTGGCAGAGAAGTTTCATCTTAAGCTCCCCAAGGAGGAGGGGAGAGCCAGAAGAAGCACAGTCCATATTATTCCATATGCAAAGGCACCGTGCTGGATGTGGGATTCAAGGATAAATTAGACCCAGTCCCCACACATGAAAGGCTCACATCCTTTATAGAGGAGACAGGAATTACAAAGTTTACCATGAAACAAAGCACATTGTGATTTGTACTATAATCTAGCAATAAATTTGGGGTTTGGGGACAGCCAATGAGGGAGTAATTGATTACAACAGGGACTAACAGAAGATTTAACAGAAGATGTAGTATTTGAGTGGAAATGAAACTAATTTTTACATGTCAGTCAGCAAAGTATATTAAGACAATAGCTGAGAAAAGAAAAACAGTACGGGTGCTACAGAGCTCCCCAAACCCTTTCCCAGAATGCTCCCCAACAGCAGAGGAAGTAAGAAGCGCTATTAGAAGAAAATCCTGAAGCAGCCTCTCCCCATCTCATCCTTACGGTGAATTCCACGTTTATGACACAAATGTGCATACATTATATAGCTGCTTGTTTTAATACAAATAATACCATTTCTTCCATAATCATCAAGTAAAATAATACTGAACAAATCTCATTTTGCTCTGATTTGTTCTACTCTTAGCACAGCTCCATGTGCTCCCTGCAGGTCTATAAACTCTTATGTGCAAAGCACTAATTGGAAATAACCTAGATCTGGGAGGCTGGCATGATCTGGGAAGCTGGCATGATTGCCCTGACTCTGCCAAGAAATGTCTGTGTGGCTTTTAGAGGAGTCACTTTTTATCTCAGTTTGTCCACCTATAAAATGAGATTATCATATACCATTGTCAAAGTCTCTTTCCACAATATATTACTCTGTAACGATAGTATAACTTTGAAAATGAATGCAGCAGGTGATAAAAGCCCATCGACAGCTAAGCCAGATACTATGCTATAGCTCTAGGCCACCATGCTTTCAGTTAGAGGTATTGAAAACTGAAAACTGTGTTCTCGGAGTCTCCTGTAGTGAGAGTTCTGCCCTCCTATAAGGGTTTAAAGGTAAGAGGGAGGTGGTGACCACCTGCCTGCTTCTCTTGGCTGCTCTCCTCCTGGTAAGCATGGTCCAAGATGTTTTTCTGCAGCAACATTCCAGCACCCATCCTCCAGCTTATTGGGCATCATCATGAGGCAGTGATGGCAGCTTCTTCCTTCCAGCTTCCTGACTCCTGGATCATAAGTTTATGATGTGCTCTTGAATACACCAACAGCGGTGGCTACAGAAGTGAGAACTTCCTCCCTGGTGAATCAGTTCCATATTTCTCCAGGAATTATCTCTGAGAATCCAACCTAGGGGCCTTCATAAGCACCTTATTCCCTCTCTTAAATGCGCTCCTGCTTAACACACCTATAGTGGGCTCAGTCTTTGAATAAGAATCCACTGAGCTGCTGCCGGCATTAATAAATGCTGCTTCCTGCTTATAAAAAAAAAAAAAAAAAAAACCTAGAGTGGCCTCCATCAATCCACTAATTAAATAATCCGCAGCCTTCCTGACCCTTTTTAACCTCACACTCCCCAGTCTATGGAGGATAGTAAACTTGAAATGGAATTGGCTCTTGGAAGGTGTCTGCCCACCACCTCAGGAGCCAACCTCAGTCTCAGAAGTCTGCTTTTATTTCATCAAGACACATGAACGAGGAAGGGCCTCACTGGATTGTGGACAGGTGAAGAGAAGGTTCTCCCAAGGCAGAGTTTCAGGCACACTACCCACTCAGAATGAACGAGAACAGGATATCTGCCTACAGGGCGAGACCATGAGCAGAAGAGCACGTGTCCTAGACTTTTCATCCCAGTTTTCGGCCTATTTGAGGGCTGTCAGTGGGGAATGGTATGAAGAACCTTTTTCATATCTTGAACTTTCTGTTGGACGCTAACATACCCTGGAAGAACCTGCAAAGACAGGGAGGAATTTTTGTTCCTGGGGATAATGGCTAACTAATTTTTTCCAAAGGAAGCTGAGGATATATAGAAATGGCAGAGTGCGAGCAAATGATCAATCTGGAATGTTGTCTGTAAGAACAAGCCTGTGCTGAGGAGGGAACAGCACAGACTCGATAACTAGGGGGAAAGCACTCAAGTAAAATGCTGGTAAAGGCCAAGCTGTGGTCCTGAGGCCACAGGAAACGTCATGGTTCCAGACTCCATAGCCCATAGAAACAGAACTGCCTGCCAATGTCCCATAGATCAATGTCCTCAGTGAGACTGAGAAGACTGGTAGCAAGTGTCTGTTCCTCTGAACACAGCATATAGAATGCAGCAGGAGACTAAGAAAAACCCTGTCCTCATGCTAGTGACAGTGTGATCTGGGGTAATACACAAAAGATCAAAATTGTGTGGGAGTTCTAGTCTCCATGTGCATGCAATCTGCCAAGGGAGTATTATGATGGCTTCCACAAAGTAACCTCTTTCTCTATCTCTGATTCCCTAAGACTTTTAGAATGAGATCAGTAGGGTATATTCCTCCTCATCAAACTAAAAATGTGATCCTGCTGGAAAAGCTACCTCTGAAACAAAGAACACTGGCCAGGCCAGGCTGAGAAGGAATTATTGCTATTTGTCCAGCGAGCAGGCACACTGTTGCTGCCTGTGCAATTACTTGAGCATCACCAGAAGCTTAGAGCATGTGGGAGCTGCTGAGGAACCTGCAGATAAAGGCTCAAAAGAGTTTTAGGTTTCCGTAAGGCCATCCTTATGACCTATGCCTGAAGTTTGAATACCATGGGAGTTAGACACTGCTCCAAATTCGTACAGGCTTAATGTCCGGCCCTTGATTAAGCTTCCTTCCAAGGTTTCCATCTCTTTGCAAACATTCCTCCAGATTCCTGGATACATGACTTCTAGGACCCTAGCTTCAAGGACATCCAGCTCCATGGTCACTCTGGGCAATCTAGAGCTCCCTGCAGCAGCCACCTGCCTGTGGACAACCTCGATAACCTCAACACCTGCTTTTCAGCTGGTCCATAACTCTCTGGGTTCATGTAAAACTTGGCTCAACTCGTTTTCCAAAATCCTTTAGAGCCTCTTGCTCAGATAATGCTACATGTTTCAAAATGGCCAAACCATATGTGACCCATCCTGGGCACTACGACAGAGCAGAGATGGGGTGTGGGGGGTGAGCATCGCAAAGTACAGAGTCTTACGCACCTAAGCATCATTCTGGAGCATCACAAAGGTATAATGTCAGCAACACTTGGCAGAGAGTCAGACTTGTGTAAAGCTGGCCTTGCGCAGGTCATTTAGCCTCTCTGGGCCTCAGGTTCTGAGCTCTACACCCAGCTTCTTCGGGTAGAACCACAAGAGAACAAGTGTCCATTTCTGAGTCCTGATATCCCATGGTAACAAAATAGGAGAGTAAAATATATATATAGGGGTTTCTATATTTATAGGAGCCTGTTTATGAGTCTAAATGTCAGATAATCAAATCAGATGAACTGGATGAAACCAGGTGAAAACAGAAGCGCAACATCCTCCATACAAAACAGCAGGAATAGTAACCTGCGTTTCTGAAGCATTGCGCCCTTTGAAAGCACTCGTGAGTACCTGAATCTCCCTCCCTTCATCTGCTTTACTCTGTTAGACAGCTGAAGGAATTGACTGCAGCCTGCACTTCAGGCTCTACATCTCCAGCGTGCTTTACAGCTAGAAGATCTTTGTGATAAAACTTGCATATTTGCTTCCACTCTAGATTCCTACCAGGCGCGGACCTGTAATCTAGAGCTCTGGATTTTCTCGCTCATGGTAAACGTTCCGAAGGTAGTCATCCAAGACAGACTAAAAGCTCTCTTCTTTCTTCCTCTCCTTCTACTGCCCTTCTCTCCAGCTCTCCTCCCAGTCCTTCCTTCCTCCTTCCCTTTTCTCCCACGAGGAGCTGGTAAGCCTATGCTTTAAGCCCAGGTGGCATTAATCAGGATCAAATGCTTAGAAAACAAAATAATTTGCAACAGGAACATTTGCCTGCCATGGAATTCTCCCGTTTATCCCTTCTTAACCAGATTCAGCTAGTAAATTACACATTTGTTTTGCTGTTTTCCTTTTTTAGGGAAGTACTTAAAAGGTAGTGTATTGTTGTGCACATATAATTGTTTATTGTGGTCCACCCTGTATTTATCTGTTTATTTTTGCCAAATAATTCCACAGAAACCTCAGTAATCGACTAGTTAAAATTCTTCTGCATTAATAAATGTCCAGGCCTCCCTGTGTTGATCGAATCATCTTTAACACATGTGAAAAAATTGGTGGACTTTATATCTAAAATGTCTTCTAACTTCCCCTTGTGACCTTCTCTCAGGCAGTTATCTCTTGGCCTTTGGCTTATCTGGAAAGGAAGCTGAGTAAAAAGAACATTATTTTTGTTTTCAGAACTGTTCTGGCATGAAGAACTTTTTTTTTTTTTTTTAATAAACTGTCCCGGAGCTATTTTTCAAAATCATCCATGGAAAAAAAGGCAGAGAATTCTAGTGTACCTCTGTGGTCATTTCACCACGTGTCCATGACATCTGAGCAGTTCTGCGATAGATAGATCAGTAGGCCTGTGAGAGACAGTATGTCTTTGTCCTGAGGAGGATCTGAATCTGAACATCACAATCTTTTCCCCAGCCTCATTGCCCCCTGAGGGTTTGAAATGTCTAGTTACAGTGCCCATGACAGACTGCATCATCTGACCTAAGGGCCAAGAGGAATGGCAATCTTCAAGCTCCGGGGTGTGTGAGTTCTGAGACGATTCATAATGACCCTAATCCATACCACGGAAACTCCAATACCTCAGTCGCTTGTCAGGTGTGTTTTTGTGCATGTGTGTATGTGTGGGTGCGGTATAAAGAGCCACATGTGGCAAAGAAGAAAACCGATATTCCAGTTTCTCCCTGGGAAAAACTTTTAAGTGTGGTCACAATAACCAATGGAACTGCATGTGTCTACCTGTCAAAATTGAGTTTTCTGAAATTATACAATCAATCAATAATTTAGTATGTGTCAAACTAATACATAGTGATAATTCTTAAGTAGAATGATTACTTCTTAAAACAAATGCACATGCCAGCTCAATCTATAGTTTTCACCTGTCCTACTGTTATAGACATATAGTTTTTCATTTTAAAACTATACAAAGATTTTGCATGCAGCATTTTCTACTTCCCCAAACTGCTGTTTTCTAGTTTATAAAAAAAAAAAAAAAAATTCCAAATACACATCTTCCAACAGAGTTGATTTTCATTTTGTGTTGCACTCCTAGAAGGTTCTATTTCTAAAGTATGGCATCTTAATAAGAACAATGCCTCGTATTTGAACTACTCTCTTCCTTCCACGGACTCCTTTCATATTTATTATCTCATTTTTATTTTGATTCACCCAACAAGCAGGTACTGCCATGTCCTTCATTTCACAGATGCTTAATCTGAGAGCTGGAAAATGTAAGGCATATGCCCAGGGGCTCAGAGCTGGGTAGAGCAAAGCTGATATCACATCTCCGTTTCTCTGACTCAGAGTCCAGCACCCCTCCCACTCCCTGCCACTCCTCTACAGAGTACAGTTATGATGAAACTGCGCTTCTGGCAACAAGAGTGATAAGGGGAGGGCCTCGGGCTTCAAATCAACTGGAAGGGCTCTCTCCTCTGCATTCTTTCTCACTAGCTCTCAGAAATGGCCACGTAGCCAAGGAATGAACCAGCACACAACAGAGAGAACCTTGAACCATCTGAAAGATGATGACAGAGTTGCTGAGGTTGAGTGAAGAGAAGTGACTTACCTCCTCACCTCTCAAGTCCTCTCAGCCATGATTCACATTTCCAAAGCCACATGGCAAGCTTAAGGTCAGACCTTGAGCCTCCTGCAGAGAAGGCAGCTAATCTTCTTCCCAAAGAAGAGTCATAAATCTATGGAAGTCAGAGATCAGGGGAGGGGATAAAAAGACTTTGATCACAAAGTTATCAAATGAGCATGGCTGACTAGCTCCCCACATTTGCAGAGAGGTAGGGAAGTACATTTTCCCCTACTCCTCACACAGTATCTCAAAGGTAATAGTCAATGTGCCTTGGTAACAATTACCATTTACATACATCTCTCTCAAAATATGGTACACAGAAGTAAGACACAGGAGCAAAAAAATAAAGAAGCAACTGTTGACAGCTACAGATGGAAAGAAAGAGATAAAAAGGAATTGACAAAAAGAAAAGTCATGTTCTAAAAGACTGAGAGAATAACAAGAATATCAGGATGTTGGTTGAGATGACAAATTACTTGGGTCTAAGGTTGATATGTAAATGCAACTTCCTGCCATTTTCTCCTCACACTCTGCTTCAGAGCTGCCTAGAATTCTCCCCCATCAGGCTAAGCTCCAGAGTCATTCTGCTTTCTCCGAAGCCCCGACTCTCCCAAGAATCTGGAAATTGATGGTACTCCATAGGCAAATAAAGCAGTGATTGGTGCTTACTATTGGGTGTATAAATTAGTCTGAACCTCTCTGGTTGCAAGTGACAGAAAACTAACTCAAAGCCAGCTAAAATGTAATGGACACACATAACAAGGGGAGTCCAGAGGAGGGGCTGGCTACAAGGAACTATGGAATACGGGCACTTAAACATTTTCATTAGCTCAGTCTCACTTTTGTGCTCACTAGCTCACACACACGCACTCTCTCTCTCTCTCCTCCCCCTCCTTCTTTTCCTCCTTCTCTCCCTCTGTCCCCTCTTTTTCCCTCCCCCCTTCTCTCTCTCTCTTCCACCCACCACTGCTTCTCATCATGCGTTGTCCTCATTCTCTCCTTATAGACTGTATCCTCCATAAGTAAGGATGGGCCCGGAGTCCTGGGGAAGGCACAGTTAGACAACTCCAGGCTTATAGCATCTCGGCTAGTAACCTGAGATGGAAAAAATAGTGTGTCCATATATAAAAGGCCATGGAAAAATTCTCACTTACTTAGTTGGAGTCTCAAACCCATGCCTGGGCCAGTCACCAAAACCAAGGGGAAGGGGTTCTAAGATTAATCAGGTCTAGGTCACATGACCATTGGCCATGAGCTATGGTTACTGAAGTTGTCTACAAACCAGAATCAAATAAAACAGTATAAGGAAAACTCACACTCTCCATTAAAAAAAAAGAATGATTATGTCAGAATAAGTACGTTCTACAACGCACAGTCAAAAAGTGGGTCATCCTGATTTTCCATTTCACACTTGCCAATGGAAAATCAAGGACTGAAAATTTCATGTGGTTTGAGCCTGCACTGCATTTAGATAATCCATTTTTTTCACTGACCATTAAGACAAATCCAAGATATTGTCCAATTAGGCTTCTGTTGAAAACTAAAGTTACCAAATTTCGATAAATCTACGTAAACCAGATCATTCTTTAGTCTGCCAGTCTACATAACGTCATTTGTGGATGCACTGGGAAAGCTAAACTCTGAATCTACCATTTAAGATGTGTCTTTTTGTCTAGAAAAACATAGTTGAGCCCTTACCATTAAGGGAGTGTTATCATTTACCAATACAGTTCAAATGAACCAAGTAAGAAGCACAGCTGGGGCTTTGGGAGGACGGAGAGGGAATGAAAGAGCAGTTGGTTTCCTTGATCGCATTCTTCATAAGTTGTCTTTTGAAACAATTTTAAAGGTAATAAATTAGTTATAAGACGATGATGAAAATAAATTAAAGAGTTAGAGCGAGGCCCTAAGACACAGAAAGAATATAATCAAAGGCTGGCATCGACTGTATAAACTGGTTCTTCAGGGAACGAACAGCTCAGGCTTCCTGTCTCAGGCCTCACCCCCTGCCTTTAAAGAAGCTGTTTGTTGCTCTGAATCCAGCCTGCATTGGTGCCAGAAAAGTGAAATGGAACATTAAGACCATTATTTGGTACTATAGGGGGAACACACACAGAACAGAAAACCTAGGGAAAGTTCCATTCATTTGAATTCATTGTGATGAGCATTTATTTTTTGTTTAAATTGACCCTGTAATTGTTTCTACTTTTTTTTTTCCCCATGAGGTATGTAGAAACATAACCTCAAGGGCTAGTCCATTTATAGCAAGAAAGAATTCAGCGCGGCTGAGATGCCCTGTATCATTCACCCATGCAGGTCATAGAATTGATTCTCTCACAGAGACCAGCCATATGGATTGATTTAGCAGCATTTCTCTGGCTGCCTAGAGACATGGTTTGAGTCGTCCTGTATAAATTACTTAACTCTCCACCACAAAGATGGAAAAAAAAAATTGTTTTCTTGCACAGCAGTAGCAATTAATGTTCAACATGTTTATGGAGTTTAATAAAATACAGCCCAGCACCAATCTCGGTATGCAATGCCATTATCTTGAAAGAGAAACTGAGGAGGTGTCGTCGGTATACAAGACACGAATGATTGATTCATCAATAACTGAGCCTGGCCTTATTACACCAAACAAATCAGACACCATGGAATATATTGCCGTATAGACAGGACTTCCTTCTTTTCAAATATATGTCATAATTGATAGTGGTGACCTTTTGGCAACACTGAAAAACAGCTTGCAATTAACAGGCTCCCTCTTCTTTGAGTGCCTGCATATATAATAGGTTGTTTGAGGCTTGGTCCAGCTCAGCAGAGTACAGCGAGTGAGGTCCAGACAACACCTTCCCAGGAAAGTGTTTGCCAGAAAGGTCAATCGCTTCTTCATCTTTCTCATGCAGAAAGGAATAAACCAACGAATATTTATTGAGCTACTTCTGTGTGCCAGGTTCCGTTCTAGAGCAAAGAACAAGACAGAAGGATCCCCCTATTCTCCCCGGCAGGTGGACAATGGCAACGGGCATGGAAACAAATAAATACTTTTAAGATTCTGGTATCGCGCGCTGAGGATAAAATAGAGCGCTCCTGAACTTATGTATTTTTAAACGGCAAATAAGGATTTCAACAATAGGAGATATTTTATGTACTCAGCATCCACGTGATTAAATGATCACCAATGTAAGCAAGATTATGTTACTTTTTGTATACTTTCTCCTTCCTGAATTTTAAAAATACAAATGACAGTTCTGGGATGGGTATTGCTTGTGATTTAATCATCTTAAAAGATTTATCTTTGTAAAATTAATTATTGTGGTGCTCCACAACAGCCCAGATTAACAACAACAAAAAAAAAAAGTGGATTATCCAATATAAAAAAAAATAGGGATTCTTCTATATTTTTTAAGTACTAACTATAATATTGGGGGGGGGAAATGTGCCAGGCCACATCAGAATCACAGTATAAATACCATACCATATTCGTGTGGGCTAAACCGTTCATGCAACGTAATTTTTCTCAAAATGTTTAGCCGTAGTATGATATAGATGACATCTCTACAAATTTAGATTCATAATTAAGGCAATTGTCTATAAAAAAGAATCCTTTTTTTTAAGATTCCTTTTTAGTTGAGACAAAAGTCCATCTCACATGAATTCTCTGGAAACTTCCTTCAATTTTTCACTTAAATCTTAGACATTGCCTTGACTCATTTATACATGAAGTGGGAATATTCTAACCATGCTTTGTGGTTCTGAATCCCTTCATGGCAGTAAACAGGGACAATTGGGTTGGTTATGAAATGTGTCCCTGTCATAGATTATTTATCTACACTGATTTGTTCTTTTCTCTCACCCATAACTCTGCCACTCTCACGCCTGTAAATTCCAGTGTCCTTCTTGAGTGGGAAAGGAGAGGTGTGCACTGGCAATGGCTAATAACCCTGGGCATATTGGTGACATTCACGGGGATGTGATCTGAAAATCACCATCATCTCACATGTATCTCACAGGCAAAAAATAGTCATGAACAACTGCACTAAGTAAATACTAATTAAAGGAATGGATGATTACACATATGGTACATTAGGTAGTTTTTCTTTCTACCTCCCACTTCTTTCCAGAGTGAGGTGTTCCCGCAGATCCTTTCATCGCCTTCCCCTGCTCTGCCCTGCATCACAGGGAGGCTGTCCTCCACGAGATGCATCACTAGGCTGACTTTCAGCTGGATCGGCCAATGACAGCAAGTGGCAGAAGAATGTAGGGCAGAGGGCAGGGAGAAACCAGACATTCCCCTTCCTGTCTTTCTGCTTTGGGCATCATCTTTGGCAGTAAATGTTCCAGTTAGGCACTCCTTGGTTCCAGCTTCTACCTGGAGGCCCCAGCCCCATTGTTCTGGCAACTTCACCTCCCCCGCTAGGCTGGTAGCAACCTCTGCTCCTGCTACTCTCTCGTTTGCTTCATTGCCCCTGTTCTCAGCTTTTCTATCATCTATGCAAGTAATTCTCTACATTAAAATTCCTCTGTTTTTGATCATCAGAGTAGTTTGGGCTCTCTTCTTTTCTTTTCTTTTTTTGGAAGGGCAGAGGAGCTGTACACTAAATGATAGAGAGTTTTCAAGAATTCACTGCAGTTCATTTCGAGCACATACTATATACCAATCATTGTGCTGCACACCAGGGAGACTGATGCATAAGACCTTGTATCTACCACCAAGGAAGTCTGAGTCTAGTGAAGCATTACAAGAGCGCTGAGGCCAGGGGGCCCTGAAAACACTGAGACTGGCTCCTTAGCTGGGTCTGGGGCTCAGAGAAGGCTTCCCAGCGGAGATGATGGTTGAGTTGAACATTTAAAGATGAGACATAACTGAAAGGATGCTGGAAAGGCCTTGAAGACAGAGGGAGTAATTTGTGTAACTGCACCAAAGCATTAAATCAAATATCTTGTGTTTCTGTGGTTGGTGTCAGGATGAGGAAAGATGAGATAGGTACAGAACGGAAGTGAGGTGGTATTACTAGACCTCAGGTGTGAGGCCAGAGGATAGGAAAGGAGGTACAAGACAAAAGGCAGCTAAGGGGCTTGAATTCTCCTCAGTGCACAGTTAGGAGTAATCGGTGAATTTTAAATCAGTGTAACGGCATAATCACATTTACAATTTATAATTTAGATGGATCACTTGGGCCATACTGTAATAAATAATAGCTCTAAAAGAGGCAAAATAGAGGAGAGAAGCAAAAACAAAAATTACTTGAATCGGATCATACTAATAATTCAAATAAACCTACTAGTGTTGAGTTCCTGGGTGCCAGCCACAGTGCTGGGAGCAAGAGGGATACGGAATTGTGCAAGATACAGAGCAACCCCTTAAATGTGTGTGTGCTCCTTCAAAATTTACCAAGTTAAACACATCACATGATTCTCATAAAAAACCCAGAAGTTAAGTATTAGCATCCCCATTTTTCAGATGAGAAAGCCGAGTCTCAGAAAGTGACAGAATAGTCCAAGGCCATATAACGAGTAAGAATTGAACCCAGTAGTCTGCTTACTGCTGAACTTAATAAGATAATGTTCTGCTCCCCATTGATGTCCCAGAAAGTTGAATTCTCAGTAGCCAGAGAAATAATGTAGGAACTCCCACATACACATACAACAGACTATTTCAGAATTAATGCATAATCTACCAGGCATGGGTTTGTTGGTTTTTTTTTTAACTACTCTCCAGGCAGATTCTAGTTCCTTAGGGCACTTAGAATAATCTCAGGTAATTGACTCATCTTCTCTAGATTGGGACTGGCAGAAGATAATAGGTTGCAGCCAACGGAATTAAAATCAAGATTTGAATTAACCTTTTCATCCTTCCCCCATTATAACAGGGGTGTGAAGACAGAGGATATTATCCTAAAGAAAGTAATCATAACAGTATTTGTTGAAGAATGTATATGGAGTCTAGAGAACAGCAGAAAATAATTACTTTCTCTACTGAGAGACCTTCAGTCCCTCTATTGATCAAGATCATGGAAACTCACTCTGGGCTCCAAAATTGGAGGTGATGATAGATTCTTCACTAACAGTAGTAACTGGGCAGACTCGAGTCTTCCTGGCTTTTCAAATCACTAAACCTCCCTCTTGCCAGTACTGATCCCCTCTTATGACAAATACTAATGATGCATTGGGATGCTAACTCCCCATTCCTAGTAGGGGTTAAAGGAGAAAGAAACAATGGGCCTGAGAGCAGGCAGAAAACCCAAGACTGCCACAACTATAATCCCCTTTGGAAAACCAGCCTCTCGATTCACTATTTCCCCTTCCTGGGATAGCCACTCCCAGGCAAGGAAGAAAGATCTTGGCACACTAAGCAACTCCTGAGGTTGGAGTTAGCGATTTACAGACTTATTTCCACCCCTAATGATTCCCATCAGTAACAGTGATTTATTAGGGCAGCTGTGATTCTGCCCACATTTGAGTATCACTTTTTGACTTCTATGTGTATGCATTCAGACTCCACATATTTGTCATAAATAAACTCCCCACCATCACAGCTCTGAAACAGTACCTCTTGTCTCTGGATCACATGTGCCATGAGGACATTTGTGCAAATAAGACTCCAATTGACTTATAAGTTCTGTAAATATAAGAACCTTTTCTAGATTATCTATTTCTGTATCCCCAGCATTGAGTTCATTCCCTGGCACATAATGAGCACTCAATAAATTATAACAACATTTATTGAGCATGTCATGTGACTGTTTTAAGCATTTTACACACACACACCTATATGTTCATTTAATCCTGAAAGCAACCCTGAGCTGGGTATTGTAATCTGCCTTGTAAGATAATAGAATCTAAAGCACAGAAAAGTTATGTAATTTGCCTTATGACATACAGATTATAAGCAAAGAACTTGGGATTTAAACCCAGGCAATCTGGTCAGAGATAATGCTCATAACCATTAGGCTATACTGCCTTTCATTGATTAAGTGATTGGGCATCAGGGTCTATAAGGAGACTATGCTTATCTTCTTTCAATAAGGAAACTATGTTTATCTTCTTTCTTCCCTTCTAGCCTATACTCACCCAGTCTGAAAGGGTTAAAGGTACTGATCCGAATACTGCATTCCGATCAGGTAGGAGTCCATCTTCAAAGGAATTTATTCTCTTGCTTTGCCAGTAGTTCTCTACCTTGGAAGTAAAAGACTTCAGTAGTCTCGGCAGCTTTACTTTCTCTTATATGAACCCGCAGCTTGCTCTGTCTCCAGGTCCCCTGGCTATATACAGTATCCATAAGTTTCCTGATATAAAACGAGGATGCTGGGTGGCAGTCTGCCACTTTTAGCAAAGCCAGCATCTTCTTTCAGGGTGGTCATGCATTTCACAAGTCTCTTAGTAATAATGTTAGAGCTGGATTCTGATGGGGAAAAAAATAGCTTCAGATGTGAAAGAGCCCCCTCTTCATACAGCTGTTCTTATTTCTGATCAGAAAAACTGGGCGGGGGAAGGGAATAAATGTTCTCAGCTTGGGCTGAATTTACACTGAAAGTTTCATCTCTCAGTAGCACTGTGGTCTTTAAATGAGCGTGTATCTTTTATAATGGTTACCCAGGTGATTTTAGTCTCTCCAGAACATTCACCTTCTGATCCAGTTTTAAAAGAGATGATACCACTAAAAAGCTGCTTTAAACTTGAAAGCGGACCCTCGACACTCAGAGGAAATGCTTATGAGGAAGAGGGATGATTTTGACCTACATAGGAACATTTTGGACGAAAGCGGTTATTATTCTTCAAGAGCCCTGCAAATAGCCAACTTCTTCAGAACCGAAGAGAAAATTCAAAGACATCATTCTTACTGATTCCTGGACACTTTTTTTCTAGCAAAGTAAATACTATATCGACCATCAGGCATGTAATTGGACTTTGATCTCATAAGTTTCCCATGCTACGAGCCAGCTTCTACAGCCCAAACAACCCAGTTAGATATTTTCATAGACCACTAACCTGTAGAATGATAGATGCATAGAGCAGGACAAGACCACACGAGGAGGTCCATGCCTGCTCTCATTCTAAGATTTCTCTTTCCCTCACTATCCCTACCCACTCCACCAGCAAGTCTTAACAGCTGTACCACCAAAACATAGAGGCACCAAATCCATTCACTTCTCTCCGTATCCACAACTTCCCTTCAATCAAAGCCACTGTCTCCTTTCTCCTGGACTATTGTAGAAACTTATGGTCTAACTTACGGTCTCTCTGGTTCTATTTTTTTTTTTTTCTCGTTAACAGCTTTACAAGATATAAGTCACATTCCATTAAATTCACCTATTTAGTGGATAATTATAATTCAGTTGACAGAGTTCTGCAGCCATCGATCACTACAATCTAATTTTAGCACATTTTCATCACTTCCGAAAGAAACCTCGTACCTATTAGAAGTCACTCCCCATTTCACAGGTAACCCTTAGTCTACTTTCTGTTTTTGCTACATGTAGAATCATACAATATGTGGTCTTTTGTTACTGGATTCTTGAACACAGAATAATGTTTTTGAGGTTCATCCAAGTTGTTGTATGCTTCAGTACTTCATTCCTTTTTATTGTTCGATAAAATCCTATTGTATGGATGTGCCACATTTCGTTTACCTATTCACAAGTTGATAGTTTATGGCTATTATTAATAATGTTGCTATGAACATCTGTGTACAAGTTTTTGTGTCGACATATGCTTTCATTTATCTTGGGTAGATACTTAGAAGTGGAATGAATGGCTCGGTCATATGGCAACTCATGTTTAACATTTTGAGGAACTATCAGACGTTTTCCGAAGTGGCTGTACCATTTTATACTGCCAATCAGCAATGTGTAAAGATTCCAATTTCTCCACATTCTCACTGATAGTCGTTATTCTCTGTCATTTTGATTATAGCCATTCTAGTGCAAAGTGACATCTTATTATAATTTTGATTGCATTTTCCTTATGGCTAATAAGGTCAAGCATCTTTTTATTTGCTTACTAGTCATTTGTAGAACTTCTCTGGAGGAATGTCTGTTAAGATCCTTTGCCAATTTTTTATTGGGTTCTCATTTTGATATTGAGTTGTGAGAATTCTTTCTATATTTTGCTGCTCATCCCTTATCAAATATACAACTTGCAAATTTTTCTTTTATTCTGAGGGTTGCCTTTCCACTTTCTTGATGGCATCATTCATAGCATAAAACTTTTTAATTTTGATGTAATCTAATTTTTCTATTTTTTTCTTTTGTCGCTTGAGCTTTTGGTGTCATATCTAAAAAATCATCGTCTAGCTCGTTACAAAGATTTACTCCTATGCTGTCCTCTAAGAGTTTATAATTTTAGCTCTTGGGTTTAGCTCTTGGGTTTATAATCCAATTTAGGTCTATAAGTCGATTTTTGTGTGTGGTATAAGAAAGGAATCCAACGTTACTTCTTTTGTATATGGGCATGCACTTGTCTCAACATCGTTTGTTAAAATGGCCATTCTTTCCCCCACTGGATTATTTTGACACCCTGGTTAAAAATGAGTTGACAACAAATATAAGGGCTTATTTCTGGATTCTAAATTCCATTCATTAAACCATATGCCCATCCTTGTTCAGCATCATATTATCTTGACTATTGTAGCTTTGTAGAAAGTTTTGAAGTTAAGAACTGTGAATATTCCTTCTTTGTTCCTCTATTTTCTACTTTTATTTTTGCCACACCATAGTGTTATATCCACCACTAGATTATTTAATGTGTTAATAAAGCATATATATTTTATATAACAATTTTAAGATATATTTCGATAACTGTATTCTAATATTGTTGTTATCTTTTATAATCCCATTCACGCCTAGAACTTTGTGAGATTTCTTGCACTTACAAACAGCTTCTCTCAAATAAACTTTCACAGCCATAATCATGTCACGTCCCTGCTGAAACCCTCTGTGGGTCCCAGGCCTGGAGGGTTCCAGGTCTGGCTGTGATTGAGGCTCGTGGCTAAGAACAGAGAATTTAGAATGTTCCATAGTGTAGTAGGGCGCCTGTGCCTAAAACATGTAAACATACTTCAGCTTATTGTATCACGCATGTGTGGCTGAATGCCACTATTGCACTCTGCTATGTGTGGAGCCATGCGGTCCCCTGGAGAGCAGAAGGAGAGCACAGGATGGGGAGCAGAAGAAGTATGCGCAATACCCCATTCCCCATAGACCTGCGCTCCGCACGATAAAGTCAGTGCCTGCTGTTTCATTCTCATGTCTGCCTCTTGTGCATTCTTCCAACTGGGCATCTCACCATTGAACCTTCCTTTCTCCATTAGCTTGGCGCTGACACCCTCCAATGGCTTCCAATCACACAGAGTTAAATCCACACTCCTGCCTTGACCCCACCTACTTCACCGACCCCACTTTCTGCATACCCGCTTCCACTTTCTGCATACACGCTCCTTCTAACCTGGAAGGCTTCTTCCTGTTCTGAAAACCCCCAGGCCCTTTCCCACTCAAGGGCTTTTGCTCCAGCTCCTCCCTCATTCTGGAATCTTCTTTGGCCTAATCATTGAAGGGTGGATCTGCCTATTGGCCATGTCTCAGCTCCAGTCCAGATTTCCTAACCCTATTCCTGATAGCAATCCCTTTGGCAATCTAGTAAAGCCTGGGAACACCTCAGAATAATGTTTTCAAATATCTAAAATAAAATGCATAAAATAACAAAGAAAACCAATATCAGAATGCTGTTATCAAAAAAATTAAAGAAATAAACAAGCGAAATAATAATATACAAGCCTCTTTATTACTGTATTAAGTAAGAAGATCTACTTGTTGATTTCATCAATAGTAAGGGGCAAACAGACATTTTAAGATGCTCGCAAACACCTTAATGTGATATGAAAATATTTGTGATTTCCGCTGGTGACAAGTCACAGGCATTGTTAATACCACTATGCTTTGCTGTCTATCTTCCTAATTGAATAAAATGCTATATTTCAGTTAAAAGTTAGAGAAAATGAAGATTTTTTTTTTTTAACCATCAAGTTAAAGGCACCCTGAATTCGTTCTTGGCGTAAAACTTCAGTAAGTACAGGGTGGAACTGGGAATCTGCCTGTTTAACAAGTTTCCCAAGCGCTCCCGCCAATCTCAGGACTGTGGTCAACACCACTCAGAGAAACCATGGCATGAGGGCTATTGCATGAGGAGTATCAAGAAGCCATTTCCCCTGTGCTAAGTTTCCCCTCATCCCATCAAGATGCCTAAAATGCTAGTATAGTCTTGAGATCAGGGACTTTTCAAGAGAGCCTATTAAAAAGCAGCTCTCTTCATAGCAGCATTTTTCAGTGGCCAGGACATGGAAGCAACTAAAGTGTCCGACGATAGAGAATTGGCTAAAGAAGCTGTGGTACATATATACAAGGGAATATTACTCGGCCATAAGAAGAGATGAAATACTGCCATTTGTGACAACATGAATGGACCTCGAGATAATCATGCTAAGCGAAAAAAGTCAGAAAAAGTTGAAAATCACATATCGCTTACATGCGGGATGTAAACCTAAAAGCAACAAATGAACAGGACAAACAAACAGAGACTTATGGTCATGGACAATAGACTAGTGGTTACCAGAGGAGAAGTGGGAATCGGGGAAGAAGAAGGGGTAAAGGGGGTCAAATATGTGGTCAAATATGAAAGAAACTAACTATGGGAGATGAGCATACAGCGTCAACATGTATATGCCTTACTGTTAAAGTGTACAGCTGAAACTTATTGGATTTTGTTAACCAATGTCACCATAAAATAATTAATTAATTAATCTAAGACCA
>NW_011888823.1:2310001-2312321 GCF_000151845.1 Pteropus vampyrus
GACCCTACGTGGGCTATGAAGATGTGGCAAGAACATGCCCTTTCTAAAAGGGAGACTTGCAGCTCTAGCTAATTGTTGTCTCTTGGGAAAGGGGGTTCAGCATTGCCGGATATGGTCCGATTTCGAAGAAAATTCAGGAATCCTGATTCTTATGTAAAATTTCCAATTTCCAAACACGGACAACTGGCACAAGGTTTTAATAAACACTCTTTGGACCAAAAGTAAAACTGGCCACAGTGGTTTTGGAAACATGGATTCAGAATGCTAATTCATATCCGAGATAGAAAACAACAGAAATTTTCCTCTGAGATAGTTGGGACATGCAAGTTCTCCAAAATGGGTTGGAGAGGGGTTTCAAGAATATGCACAAGAGTACACTATAAATGACGAACCTGTCTTCATGGGTCCAGAATTAGGTTCAGAGTGAATATTAGAAAATTATTTGAAGAATAATTAGTTCGATAATGAGTCTGCAGGTGAGAAGCAGCTGTTTTGCTCCTGTGCTCAGGGTCACTATCTCTGCTGTGTGAAGAGTCAGCAGTAATTAGAAAAACCCGTGGTGCCAAACTAAATTAAAAATTTTTCAAACCGTTACTCACTGTATGATATAATTTTGTTTCATGTTCCCAGGATGAGGAAACTCAAATTAAGTCTCTATTCATTACTAAAATAGGCTAACTAATTTAAGGCTATGAACTATCTGTTTGTCGATGGTATTGAATGGTTTCTATCTACTGTAACAGATGATTCTGCACTAAAATAAATGGCAGTTGGTTATATGCCAATGGTTTATTTAACAGCACTCAATTGTACTGAACTCTGAAAACATAATGGGTCTCAGTGGACCCTCCTGCCTGCTATTTTTCTGAAAATAAAGTATTGATGTAATTGGATTTCCCACCCACATTGATCCTTGAACACACAGATGGGATCAGTTTAAGCAAAAATTGGGAAATGAAGAAATTGTGATAATCGCTGAATAAAGTTATTTATGTCAGAACACTTGGGGTGCATTTAATTGAGCAGCCCTGAAATCCACGGAAACCCTTGCATAATGTTCTCAAAAGTCCTAGGGTCTGTTGTAGAATTCCAGGTAAAGGCTGGGAAGAAAAAAAAAAACCAAAAAAGAAAAATTAAAAGCAAAAAAGAAAAAAAACCCAAAAAAAAACCCAAGGAACCTGGTTCCGGGAAAACAAAAAAAACGGGCCGTTCAAGCAAGTTCAAAAAAAAAAAGCCAAAAAAACAAGTGGTCCGCAACCTTTAAGAAAAAAAAAAAGTGTATTAATTGACTCTTTCACTTTTCAACTTGGAATTTTGCTATTGTATAGACATAGCTTTAATCACACCCTGCAAGCAGCCAATTTCACTGATGGGACTATGTAAGCAAGACCACAGGGTTGAGCTTTTAATAAGATGGGCTTACTCTAATGAAAGTTCTTTTGGTCTTTTCCTTTTAGGTTCTCTCCGTTTTCTTTAGTCATCAACCTCGGGACTAATCTTGTTAATAGAATGATCTTGCCTGATTTTTTTAAATGTCTCCTCTGATCCAATCCAACTTGAGCAATTGAAATGCCTTCTTTCATCAACATTCAAAGGTAACATTAGCAATAGCAGCAATAAAGAGTCCAAATCCTTACTGAATTTCCCCATCATTCCTGAAACAAGATAAACAACTCCCTGGAGTACTGAAGTTCTCGGTTTCTGGGCAATTAATTATTGTCTGTCTTGAATGTAGACCACACCCTCACAAGAAGGGGATTGGTCAAATGGCGCCACCCAAAGGTTATTTAGCCATCTCTGCTTTGTGTTCCTCTCCAATGAAGAAAATGGAAAATGGCTTCCCTTCCACAGCCTCCTCCTCCTCATCTGAACAAAGCGTCATGCTGGAGTTGTCTTTCTTAAAGTGATATGAACAGTGGCTTATAAGTTAGATCAGATTTTAAGTACATTGGAGACTTTGATAATTTAGAGAAATTTGTAAGAAATCTTTTTGTAAAGTGAATAATACCATTTTTTCTGTGAATTTGGATTGTCTCCTTTAAGTGAAATAGACATTAAAAAATGTGTTTTCACCTCCCTCAAAAAGATAAAATGTGATCAAGAAAGGAAGGTCCATAGCCAGAAGAACTAGATTTTATTAGTCTAGTTCTTTTTCTGACCAGCCAGGTAACTTTGGAAAATTGCTAAATCTCTCTGGACCTCAGTTTTCTTACTTATGAAAGGAATAAAATGATCATTTTTACTTTCCAGAGTCTTCAAGGAATTAAATAACATTCTTTGAAAACACGAGGGTGTTTTTTTAGGCTAGTGTAAACTATAA
>NW_011888823.1:2312371-2317028 GCF_000151845.1 Pteropus vampyrus
CTCTTTCACTTTTCAACTTGGAATTTTGCTATTGTATAGACATAGCTTTAATCACACCCTGCAAGCAGCCAATTTCACTGATGGGACTATGTAAGCAAGACCACAGGGTTGAGCTTTTAATAAGATGGGCTTACTCTAATGAAAGTTCTTTTGGTCTTTTCCTTTTAGGTTCTCTCCGTTTTCTTTAGTCATCAACCTCGGGACTAATCTTGTTAATAGAATGATCTTGCCTGATTTTTTTAAATGTCTCCTCTGATCCAATCCAACTTGAGCAATTGAAATGCCTTCTTTCATCAACATTCAAAGGTAACATTAGCAATAGCAGCAATAAAGAGTCCAAATCCTTACTGAATTTCCCCATCATTCCTGAAACAAGATAAACAACTCCCTGGAGTACTGAAGTTCTCGGTTTCTGGGCAATTAATTATTGTCTGTCTTGAATGTAGACCACACCCTCACAAGAAGGGGATTGGTCAAATGGCGCCACCCAAAGGTTATTTAGCCATCTCTGCTTTGTGTTCCTCTCCAATGAAGAAAATGGAAAATGGCTTCCCTTCCACAGCCTCCTCCTCCTCATCTGAACAAAGCGTCATGCTGGAGTTGTCTTTCTTAAAGTGATATGAACAGTGGCTTATAAGTTAGATCAGATTTTAAGTACATTGGAGACTTTGATAATTTAGAGAAATTTGTAAGGAATCTTTTTGTAAAGTGAATAATACCATTTTTTCTGTGAATTTGGATTGTCTCCTTTAAGTGAAATAGACATTAAAAAATGTGTTTTCACCTCCCTCAAAAAGATAAAATGTGATCAAGAAAGGAAGGTCCATAGCCAGAAGAACTAATTTTATTAGTCTAGTTCTTTTTCTGACCAGCCAGGTAACTTTGGAAAATTGCTAAATCTCTCTGGACCTCAGTTTTCTTACTTATGAAAGGAATAAAATGATCATTTTTACTTTCCAGAGTCTTCAAGGAATTAAATAACATTCTTTGAAAACACGAGGGTGTTTTTTTAGGCTAGTGTAAACTATAAGTGCTATATAACATAATTAGTAATAATTATTATGGTTGGGGTGTGAAAGAGAGTAGTGTTGAGTGGTCATCGAAGAAACTATAGGACTCATATTGCAACTTGATCCTTCCAACCCAACTGAGAATGACATTCTTGGTTTGATAAGATCTGTGAAGGTCTTATGACCCCAATGTTCCTTAAAATGTCTTATCGAAAACCCAGTTCATCTGGAGACTCCCTCTGAAAATGCACTGAGACCCTGGATATGCATATAGATGCAGACATTTGCTATATTATTAAATTAGCACATAAAGGAGTCTCTAGTGTTTTCTGAGGCAAATGAAGGAAAACCTAACTTCATGTTTATAACATTTTCGTATTTCATTTCTTTCCCTCCGGGGATTCCTATGCACAGTTTCGATAGTAAAGGAGTAATTGGTAAATTTTTTGGATTTTATTTTTCCCTCTTGATCGATAGAGAAACGTAAGCGTGGTGGGCAGGTAAGCAATGAAGGTAGATGAGAGAGTTTATACAACTTTGTACACTAAGAGTCTAATATCAGTATTAATAGGCAAATCAAATTTATTCCTCCAATTGTATTCTTAAAAAAAGTACCAACACCTTATAAATGTATGAATCAAGGCTGTGTAAGAGCTTTTTTTTTTTTGAAGCTACTTAATAGGAGAACAATGACTAGTTAAAGAGGTCAAAAATTAGTTTCTTATATCAGGCCTCCCTAAAAAGTGATAAAGCTGAGCACATGGGAGGTCTCTACCTCCACATCCCTAAAACATTACATAACTTGTGGGGAGTTATTTAATTTATATTTGTCTCTTTTCTCCATAATCAAAAAGAGGAGTTGAGCATAGGCTTCCAAGCTAAAAAAAATACAAAAGGTGAGTTGTATGTTTTAATCTAAAATTAGGCTATAGGTAAATGCATTAGATCTCAGAATGAAGATTTTCACAGAATCAAAGGATCTTAGCGTGCTAAAGCTAGAAAGACATTTGAATAAACCATTGTTGGTCTGGTTACATCAGTCTCTTGAATTTGAGTGAGTTTCATGGATCTGTCCCCCAGGATCTGATCATTCTGAATTCAATGGCAAAACTCAATCTGAGGACCCCCTAATTTGAAGACTCCAAATTTCTAAATAGTAGTGAGGACTAAACCTCATCAAAGTCTTGTTATTCGTGAAATCTCTGGCCTAGTGGCCACAATCACACTGTCCCCTCCACCAACACGCATTACTCCCATGTGTCATTTACTCCTCTTTTAACCACAATAAACGAATCTTTGCAATTATAAAGCCTTTGATGGTTTATAAAGTACCTACATACACATTGTCAGACAGGGTAGAGATTATTCATAATTTTCAAAGGAAGAAATCATTTCTGAGGAGTCAGGTAATATCCTCATAGTTTACATAACAAGTGGTAGAACCTAGTCTAGACCTGGATCCTGGTTAGACCACAGGATTCTATTAGTTTTATTGACTACCCCAAAATGTGTCCACCACAATGTCTAGTATAATCTGGAGCAAACAGTATACACTTAGTTAATACTCTCTGAATTACTTGGACTACTCCACAGAACTTTCACACACACGACAAGTAAACAATTTCGCCTCATTCTCCTCCTTTCTTGTGTGATGATTCAGAGTCTAACTTGGTAGAGACCCAAGACTTCCCTCACGAAAAGCTCTGTTCAGTGACTGAACCAGTAACTTCCCCACCCAAGGCAGCAGAAACCTTTGCAGAGGATGTATGGCTCCATTACTGTCTCAAAGATACCTTCAGCGCCTTAAGCTTCGAATACCTGCTATTGTCTGCTTTTCCTCTTTCTGACCTGCTGCAGGAATTCTCCTGTTCTGCTTTGGCCCTTGACTTTGTCAACACTGTCTGCGCATTCATTGATTTTGGTTCCTTCCTTTATTGTTATCTCTGGTGCACCAAAGCCTCAGCATCGCATCTGGCTAGAAGGAAATATAGAAAAAAGCAGGGTTCTCTCTGCTGACATCAACCGCAGTATCATTTGCTGTTATTTCAAGAGCCATGTCTACATACCTCCCAGAGCTCAAGGATGCATTTCAGCTTCCCTGAAAATAGTTTCAACATAGAGCCAGCTGTTGGAGCAAGAGCTGAACCAGAAACTGGCGACTCTGAGGACAGTGGGCTCGTAAGCACACAGCCCACAGCCCATATCCGGTATCTGAGGCCTTCGAGTCAGGCCTGGGGCCCGAGATCCTAAACAAGTAGGAGGACAGAATTTGTCACAGCTTTAATTCAATAAGTTCTCCCTAAAATTCTGAATTTCTAAATTAATTCCAATTTTTAAGTACCTGGAACACCATTCTCCCATATTTCACACACTTGATTTCCCATTACTCTGGTCTCCGCTCAAATGTGACATCCTCAGAGAGGAAGGAATTCCCTAACCTCTCTGAATATCCCCTGAAGACTAAGCCTCAGTTCCCCCTCCACCATCTCTATCCCACTGTCATGATTATTAGCTTCCTAGCACTGATAACTCATTGAATTTTTTTACATCCCTTTATTATTTATCTCCCCTCATGAGAATGGGAGCTCAGAGAGGGCAAAATCTTTATCTGATTCGTAGCTACTAGAGCAGGCTTTCAATAAATGTTTGTTTTCATAAGCGAATAAACAGATGGATGAATGAATGAACTGGCTATGACTGAATGAATCTACTACCGTTGACATTCTTATATAATCCAAGCACGATACTAGCCACTTTTCACATACCGTAACAATGATTTGCAAAAACACCATTTTTTGTTCAGGAGAACCTAATGAGAAACTCTTTATACGATCCAGAAATCAAAAATAAACAAAAAGGCCAAAGGATGATGGGTGCCCAGCTACTTCCTCTTCTTTGGGGTCTCTTATATTATTTAATTATCTTACCGATTCTATTAGATATGAATTATCATTAGTCCCATTTTATAAATTAGAAAACTGAAGCTCAGGAAAATGAAGTGACTTTTCCAAGGTCACATAAGCTAACAAGTCAGACAGAGCACAAGGTTCTAAACCAATTCTGTCCGACCCTAACCGTGTCTGACTCTAAATCATGATTCTAAAGAGTTTACACATTTTCTGAAATCCTGGGGAACACTTTCCAGAATAAGTTAACATTAGGTTGGTATTTTCAGAGCTTATTTGAATAACATTAGAATAGCTTATTGTGATATTTAATAATTAATTGCTGTAGGTATATGAAGAATGACTTTTTCTTAATGAAAAATTTCAGGATGATATTATAATGTTAATATTCTCAGAAAGTACTCTCATGTGACATAGGCCTCAATGTTAATGGGAAAAAGTATATTCACATTTTTTTCACAGATAATTCTTGAAAGCCAAAGTATTTAAGAACCTTCATTGAGGCAAAATTCTATTATATGAGAAGTAGCTGCTTGGCAGTTTCTAAGAATTTAATAAATCTCTTTAGGAAAATGTTAGTTTCAAAAGAAAATTTCAAAAGGGACTCAAGAATACTCTCTGTTTTCTTGTGTTTGCTTTACAAATAAAGAACTTTCTTGCTAGCTGTAAGAAGCCAGAGAAAACAAGAATGTTGGTTTTGCACTATTTGGTGAGTGGTATCGTGTTACCAATTTTTTTTTT
>NW_011888823.1:2318228-2327799 GCF_000151845.1 Pteropus vampyrus
AGTGTGTTCATCCCTCTTTGCAGCTGCTCTGGGGAATCCCAGAAAGACATGTAGGTGTTGACAGCCGTGGAGAGGAAAGGCAAGCAGGCAGCATCTGGGGCTTCTGAGGAGGAAGAAGGTATCCAACAGGACGCAGCCCCTTAGGGAGGCCTGGCAGGTGCCTAGGTCAGTCCCTTGTTGGTTTGGGGACAGCTCTGGCACCCTGATCAGCACTGCCACACAGGCTGAAAGCTTCCAGGAGGTGTCAGAGCACTGGGGCTTCCCACAGCGATGCCCACTATGGTGCCAGTGTAGGAAATGAGAGATGGCCCTGCTCCAGAGTCTCCCAGAATATCTGCATCAGGACACAGGGGGTCTCACAGAACTCAGCCCACAGATGTGTGTGGGTGTGTATGTGGGAGGGGGAGAAAACCAGTAACAGGAGAAAGAGGTCATGTTTAAAGAAAAAGGTCCTATTTGAATGCCTTCCAATTTACCACTGTTTCTAATACTTCTAAACGCATGGTGCCCAGGTGGCTTTAGTCCTTGCGTTTTCTTCCTCAATTAGACAATCAAGGATGGATTCTGTGGATTTCTCTTGTGCCATGTGGACTCCCTGAAGTCTTGGAGTTAATTTCTAGGAATGTCCTATTGTGCTTCTGTACTCAAATATTGAGCTCTCTGCTTCTCTCCCTTGCCATATGGAGAACATAAGGTGATAAGGGCAAGTATGTAATGAGAGGAAAGTAGAGCTGGTTTATATAATCAGTTATTATGCTGTGCTGCTCCTATTCATCCTTTGAGAGGAGTTCTTTGCTCCCCCAAGATAATCATTACTTCATGGGCAGAAGAAAGCTCTGCCAATCTTCAGGTTTATTATCAGTTAATGTCGACAAGAACTGCCTTGCCCCTCAGCCCCCCTCCATCTCCCACTTCTGTCAGGGGAATTGCCCTTAGCCATATTTACTAGTATGACAGTAAATATACAAGAAGATTGCATTAGTTTCTGAGGGTTGCCACAACTGGGTGGCTTAAAACAACAGAAATTTATTCTCTCACAGTTCTAGAAGCTAGAAGTCCAAAATCAAAGTGTCAGAGACACAAGGCTCCCTTCTTTGCCTCTTCCTGGCTTCTAGTGGTGGCCATTGATCCTTGTCATTCTTTGGCTTGCAGCTACAGCATTCCAACCTCTGCCTCGGTGGTCACATGGTATTCTCCATGTGTCTCTGTCTTCGCATGGCATTTTCCTGTTCTTATAAGGACACCAGTCACATTAGATGAGGGTGACCCTGACGACTTCATCTTAACTTGATTACATCTGCAAAAACCATTTTAAATAAAGTCACATTTACAGGTACTGAGGGCTGGGACTTCAAAATAACTTTTGAAGACACAATTCGGCCCATGACAAGACTCTAAGCTCAAATTCTCACTTCATCCTGGGGCCCGGCCTTCCTGCCTTGATTCTGAATGCTGATTCCAAAACCCTCCCCCAAGAATTGAATGCTCATTTACCCAGTCCTTCCTTTCTGTGGTCTGTTCTTCTTGACAGACAAATCAGACTTCTCTTCACTGGCCCCAACCTAAAACACCTTGGCATTTGTCTAAGTGCCCAGACTATAAGGCTAAGACTTTGTTTTCAGGGACTATTCAGACCTGTTCTCAGCACCAGGTCCCCAGTCCTGTGAAGGCCATCGTGTGTAAGTCTTCTCAAAGGTCCAGCCCCTCTTTGGTCCACTAGACGCCTCCTTAGACCTTCTTTTACTGGATTCAAAACTGGCTTTTCATCACCTGCCAGGCCTGGCACAATTCAACTACAACATTGTTTTTCCAAAAAGCAAGATTTTCTTGTTGCTTTTTATATGTTTAGAATAAGGATCATGCTTATGATGTTAAAAATCATAAACCCCACCTCTCTACCCCATGCAATTCTTGTACAGCTTTAGACAACCATATATATTTACCATAGTTTCTCAAACTTGCCTTAAGAGGCAGGAAAATATAGCTAACTTTATATCAGGGGAGAAAAAATAATTTAGACCAGTAGAGTAGCCAATTACAAGAAACTAATTTCTTCAAAGATCAAATAATTAAACTAGTTCATACTTATGCCTACAAAAATATAAATGGAAAATTGTAATATATTTTTTTTTAATTTTGGATCTTAAAAAGTCTTAGTCACAAAATGTATGAAGGCATATACTATTAACTTTAATTATCAGATTAATCGTATTAATCTTTGGCTTAGACCTGGTCTAAAGCCAGATCCACACAGAGGAGCAAACACAGCTAATCCATTAGCCTACTACTACCCTCTTTCTAAACAATAGTGCTTGGAAAGATTTGAAGATCTCTCAAGTCCATAAAAAAGTCAGGCACTTTCTAAAGAGCCACAATTTCCATTCCTTCAACATAGAGAGATGGCCAAAGGTAGAATTAAGCGGACTAAAGTTGCCAACAGCCATATCATCTTATCACTGTAAAAATCCTGTTGCTTACAATTTACGAAAAGCAGCTTGACCATGCTTTCGGTCTGTAAACATAAACTTAATAGCAACATTAGAATCTTCCAGTTGACCATATACATGAACCCGTAGAAGAAAGCCAACAATTTTCCTTCCACTAGTCATTCTGGTTATTGCTATGTGTGTGTACATTTCTCTAATCTGCCTGATCCTCCCTCGTGAAGTTTTAAATAAATCATCCTCCTTTGGTGGAAATAAACTCAGAAAGTACAATTGACCAGCCTATGTTTTGCTGCCATCCAAATCTAGCCAATTCTCCAGCCACTATTTCTATGGGGCCATAAGAGACAAAATGAAATATTTCCATCCCCTGCCAAGAATACTTGCCAGTATTTACCAGTACTTATGCAAAATAATTTTCCAGAATCACTTTTCAAAAGCTGAATGCTCAGTTGACTTATAAAGTCTAAAATAAATTAATAGGAAAGAAATAGACAGTCCCAAATGCACAAGTTATCAATTTTATGCATAGGATGAGTAAGCCTTACATATTTCAACTAAGCTGGAATTAGAATAACCTCATTTCTCTCAGGAGAAATAGTGGCTGCTGTAAAAATGAAGATGTGCTTTGTTTTACTTGCATAACAGGAAGTATTCTTGGCTGGATTAAAATGATTAGCATGAAGGCTTGAAGATGCTGCCTTACCAACTAATTTGTCACCAGTTCTAAGCCTTGTATACATAACTTTGGTGGGCCGAATGATCCCAGATGATCTTCATGTGTATTCATTCATTTAATCCTTCATTCAACCAGCTTTTATTAGCACTTACCATATGCAAAATATAGAACTAGGACCCTTATATTCAAACATAAAGAAGAAAGAAAGTGTTCCTTCTTACAAGACTAATAATCTTGTGAAGATACTTCACTATCCTCATATGAATTGCCTTTGTATCAGGCAAGGTTTGGGGATTGTAAACAACAGAAGCCTTCTCTAGCTTGCTCACAAATATGGAAATCTTAAGAAACATGAGGAGCAGCTCACTCAAAGAAAAGATGAAAAACATCTCAGAGAGGACAGGAGGTTTTTAGGCAGTAAGAAAAACATAGCGAGCCTTCAGGTTACTGCACTTAGGTGAGTGTGCTCTAATCTTTAGTCTTTGTCATACCACTCTGGATTTCAATTAGCTTACATTGTATCACATATCCACCCCTTTACCAGGTCAGGATGGGATCCGTCGATGGACAGACTCACCCAGATTGTCTCCAGTGGAGGAGAAGCAATTTCCCAAAGCCAACCGGGGTGCTCTTTCCAGAACAAGGAATGGATTCTGGGCAATCAGAAGAATAGCCCTGCCCTAGCCTTTATCTCTCTCATATGCCAATGCATACTTTTCCCATGACTAATGCCTCTTAATCCTCTACCTGCAGGCTAACTTTAGCCTAGGCTTTGAAAGAAGCCCTACTGAACAGCTCAGGAAATCAGTATTAATTGGCCTAATATCAAGTCCTACTCAGTCCTTGTTCCTAACCCTGACACCTGGGCTCTGCATTGCTGCTGAGGACCTGAGCCCCAGAAATGCATGTCATCGTCTGGATCTGCTCGATCTACTCAGTGCTCAGCACAGGACCTACTGCAGGTATCCTCTGGAACTGCCTTGTGTTTGATGCATCTCCAGTGCAGGGTCCAGTCTTCTTTCTCTAAGTTGCCACCCCTCCCTGATAACCTGTCCAGGTATTTTAATCCCTACCAAACTAAGGCCCTACCTCCCAGGCTTGACCTCTCTCCTTATTACCACCTAAAATTGGGATTCTGCACTTGAATCTGGGCAGGAAAACCGGTGACTAAGAAACAATACTTTTGAGTCAGAAAAGGCCGGTTTAAACCCAGATTCTTTCACTTACTCTGTGACCTTGAATAAAGTGTACCATGCTAAACCTTAGCTCCTTGTCTGTATAACAGGTACAATAATACTTGCCTCATTATGTTGTTATGGGGCTTAAATAAAATTAAGTATTCAAAAATGACTTAGCACAGTACCTGGCAGAGAGTAAATGCTTAATAAACCACACGTGACCCTCCAATCAAACATCTCTCCAAATTTTACTTATTAATGTCATAGTCTTGCTATTTAACACTCTGGATTTCAAACCTCTGCTAATATTAATCTCCAAGTCTTGACTGCTCCTACGCTTCAACTTTCTACTTCTCATGCTATGACTGGCCCCAGCGACTGACAACCAGACTCTTCACTGCTGGCTGTGTCCTGCCCTTCCAGTGCTGCGTCTCCATGGCCCCCTTTAAACAACCAAGATCCCTTAACCACAGCTTCACAGGCTCAGGCTCGAGCCTCCCTCGGCCTTTGGCCTCCTTGCAGCCTGACAGGCATGACCAAGGGACTTGGCCCTTCTGATTTATTCAGTTTCATTACAACGGTTGTGAAAACAGTCAGTCTGTTTCTGGAGAACCAACTCTCCTAGAGTCGCTCAACACTCACCAGAATGCTAAGCGATTCCTGACTTTTTTTTTTTTTTTTTTTTGCTATAATTATTTGGATAAATCTTTAGTTACTTAAATCCAGCAATGGTTATCTAAATATATGGATCCATTTCTATATAGCACTGAGGTAGAGAGGTGCATAAGACACAATGCTGCTCTTACTAAGAGGTGATGCCAAGAAAGAGACTCGCAGAGACGTCATTGATCCTCATCTCCTTCATCTGTAACTACAAACAATAACGACACAGATCACCTTAAAAATAATTCTAAATAGTGAGTAATAAAGACATCACTTGGATTGGGTTTTAGAATTCTCTCTGGCAACTACATTTGCAGAGAAGGGCACCAATCATAACGGTAGCACTTAATGAATCTTCACACCCGGCACCCACATCAAGAAAGAGAACATTACCAGATCAGCAGCAGCCCTTTCGTGCTCCCTGTCAACCACTCTTTGTCACTGGGAACCGCTGGCCTGACTTTGAATGGATTTAAACAATAGGTACTTCTTGATTGGCTTCTTTCATTCGTCAGTAGAGTTGTGAGATTCATCCATGTGAGTGTCTGTAACTTCAGTTTGTTCATTCTCATTTCTGAATAACACTGCTTTCAATGAATATTTTACCTTTTATTTATTCATTCCTCCTAGATGGACATCTCTGTTGTTTCCAGTTTGCAGTATTATGAATGATGCTGCTATGAACATTCTAGCACGTGTTTTTTGGTTGACTCTCATACTCTTCCTCTCTTGTTGAGTTTAAACCTACGCGTGGGATTGCAAGGTCATAGCCAATGCATATATTCAACGAATAGGTATTTCCAAATGGTTCTTCTTTTCTGCATGTGTTTTAAAGAAGACGAGGCTTTAATCAAAGAAAGAGAGTAAGAAGGATGGAGTAAAGAGTCAGATCAAGAAATCAGGACAAAGAACCCAAAAGCAGGCATGAGAACAGCCTGGGCAGATTCTCAGAAACAACTTGAGTGTGAGCAAGTCCAAGGGAACCGCAGACTGGCCAGCGAGAAAACAGTTGGGCAAATATCTGAATCCGGGGCAGTCCCCCACCGACAGCAGCCTCAACTCTATTTTCTGCAATTTGGTTGTGATGGGGGAGCAGCCAATAAGGAGAAGGCGAAGCAAATATCACTCTTTAATTCCCTGGCTCACTACTTTCTCAAGATGATTGTTTAAAAGCCCAGACTTGGTGGCTGAATTACGAAAACCCTTCTCCACACTGTCAAACTTTTGAAACATCAACGTCTACTGGTGCAATCCATTTGGAAAGCAATATAGCAATAGATAATGATCCCTAAGACACTTATACCCCTTAATGCAGTAATCCACTTCTGAGAATTTATTGTAAGGCTACCGTTTAATACAGAAAAAAGAAAATCAAATGTTAACCTGTACATTGTAGGTATATCTATATTACTTTAAGAAAAGAGGAGGGAGCAATCTAAATGTCCAATAATAGAGGACAGTGTATCAGTTTGATTAACACTGATAACATCATTAAAATTAAGCTCCTGTGCAAATTTGTTTAAATTAAAATCTCAGGAGACAAAATTGTACAGGTATTAAAAATTACAATGAAATAAATGTGCATGTGGAAGTTTACAAAATTTAAAAGGAATAGAAGAACAGCTAGCTCTACATGCTCACTGCCCACTAGCACTGCTCTGAGTGTTTTATACAAATAAACGCATTGTCACAATAACCTTGTGAGGTAAGGAGTATTACTAACTCCATTTTACAGATGATGAAACTAACCCACATATTTGTAGGGAAATCTTTTAACACCTATATAACTAAGTCAGATATGCAAACATTTGTCGAGCATCCATTTTGTCTCTTGGTTAGAGCTAAATTTTTTCGCAGGCATCATTTCACTAAATGTTTATGAGAATCTTATGCCATTGGGATAAATCTCTTTGTTTTAGAGATTTTAAAAAATAATAGTTATGTTATCTAATTAGTTATAAAAACCTCGACTACAGACAAAGGAAAGCAAACCCTACAACCTTCCATAAATCAACAGAGGAAGTAGAAACTCCACAGGGACAAATATCACAAGTAGGAGCAAAGTCAAGCACCACCTCCTGTGAGAAAAGCCACTAGTGGGAAGTAGGGGGCTGACAATATGACAGAGGATGTCTACTTTCTGCTGGAATTTGGCCAAACTGTAGAAAAATTTCATAGCATAAAACTAAGTAATATCAGTAAATTATCTAGAGGCTCTAAAATGGCCACTTAGAAGGAAAGGACAACAAATGATTAATGGGGAATTTTTGTTGTTTTTTTTTTTCCTTGTAGTTATTGTGGATCAGTACATCAGAGGATCTCTGATCACTGAGAATGGGAGTTCCCTGAGGGCAGGGACTATGGAAAGATTCTTCCAGGATGAAAATCTAAAAACCTTGGGTCTTAAAATCAGTCTGAGATAGAGAGATTGTCTTACAGCTAGCTCAGCAAAATTTTTCCAGACCTTGCCTTTTGGGTATTAAGTGTTAGGCCTGGATGACATGCTTCACTGAGTGTCAAAAATTATTTAGATATACACAATATAGACACAGATATGCACATATATGCATATACACGTGTGTGCACATATGCAGGAGGACAGGATATTGCGTACATTACTCATCATTCATTCATAGGGTCACCAGGAGTTGGAGCCAACTCAATGGTACATAATTGACACACACACACACACACACACACACACACACACACACATACACACTTATACATACATATAGATACAGATAAATGGATAGTTTGGGGATGTTAAAGTAGCTGGGGTTATAAAACACAAACGGCAACATCCCTCACATAGGCTGCCAAGACCACCAAATCTGAGACATGTCCTTATAACATGAGAGACATGTGGGGTCTCGTCACCAATCTGTGTCTGTGTTTAACTTACACCTTCCATTCTAATGCATCAGTTCAAAAAAGAAACTAAAGCAAAAGGAATTTTAAACCAGGTCTAAGGCAAAAGTGTCGCTCCTTCTTAAAACCAAGCTTGCATCCAGGTTCGGCCGTGACACAGGTCTATGTCCTTCCCAATCACCATTGTGTCCCCAGCACAGAGCACACTGTCTCACACGTAGTAGGCTCTCCATGTTGAATAAACTACTGTCAGGTGAAAATAAGAAGGAAAAGCCATAGTCCTGCCTGTAGGGAGCTCACGAGCTCTATAGGAAATAATGACTAACGTTAAGAAATGAGACACGTGCTGAAGTGCATAGAACAGACATTTTGTGTACCGGGGTATACGAAGCCAGAAGAGGGCTTGTGGAGGAGGGAAGTCCTGGACTGAAGGCAGGGGGAGGGGGTGGATGGCTTCTGGGCTGCATCGGAGCAGACGCCATCCCTCCTCTGCTCCCAACCAGTCCTGGGTACCCAGCAAGTCTGCTAACTTCTCTGAAATGCTCGACTGGCATCGGAGAATTGGAGCAGACACTGGAGAACACTTAAAATCCAAGCATATTAAAGCTGGAAAAGAGATTATTTCATCTAACTCTCTTGTTTTGCAATAAGAAAACTGAGACTCTGGGAATTAAAGTGTTTCTCCCATGAACGCAGGCTGTTTCTTGAGGAGCCACTATGAGGAACACTTGCTTTGAAGCACAGTGGACCTTGAACTACATCTCAGTGACAGGAGTGGGACAGCAGCACGCGCGAGCTACAGACGCAGGTACACATGCACAGTCACAGTAGAGTCACTGCAGCTAGCTCGCCAGAGATGGCGAAAGAAGAAAGCCGGTAGATCCAGTTACTTAGCGTCGACATAGCCCAGAGGCAGGCAGAATATAAAATCCTACAGGCAGACCTGGAATGTATAAATCAGAACAACTGGGTATAATAATTCGGCTATCAGCTCTTAGCCCAACAGAAAGACATTTCCTTGGGAGGAAAGGGGACTAGAAAGAAAGCTTTGTTATACATTACACTCCAACCTGGTGAAAACATCAAAATAATCTCATTAAAGAGCAACACACTTACTCAAGACAGACAAAAGGAGTTCGCAGCAGTCTTAAAAATCTGTTTAAGGAATTTCACTTACTCCTCCCCTTCAGTAGGCTGGTGATTTTTTCCAAATTTGCCTGTAGGTTAATACTTACATCATTGTATTTAGAGCAAGAGCCTATCCCTGCAAACACTTATATAAACAAACATTCCTGGCACAACCTAAAAGGACAGTTGCTATTGAATCATATATTTCTAGTTTATCTAGTGACAAGCTTTTCTGAGAACCTCTTAAGGCACAGGTGACCTGACTGCTTATTTTTAAATAAACAGTAGTTTCTTTTAGATGAAGAGGTGATAAACAAGGTCACTTTTAACACCAAAGAAACATTTACATAAACCAACAGCATAGAGAATATTTAATTAAAAAAAAAAAAAAAGAATGGTTAATGAGCCTGACAAATTATACACACTCCTTCCCAGAGCAAATCTTACTAAATAATGAGTGATAGAGTTTTCCATGGTTGAATCTCTCTTTTAATTGAGTGAATAAGTGAAGGTAAAAATTAAAGCCTAAAATTAGAGACAATATGTGGGAGGATGGAGGATACAGATGTTCAGTAAAAAAGTTGGAAGTTCCATTTGTCTGCTTTTTT
>NW_011888823.1:2329024-2349164 GCF_000151845.1 Pteropus vampyrus
AGAGTTTTCCATGGTTGAATCTCTCTTTTAATTGAGTGAATAAGTGAAGGTAAAAATTAAAGCCTAAAATTAGAGACAATATGTGGGAGGATGGAGGATACAGATGTTCAGTAAAAAAGTTGGAAGTTCCATTTGTCTGCTTTTTTAAATGCTTGTATCTCCTTTTCATTTAACTCTGTGTGTGTGTGTGCGTGCGTGTGTGTGTGTGTGTGTATGTATGTGTGTGTGTTGCACACAAAAGAAGGTATAATATAGGCCTTGGAATCACATCTCTTTTGCATGTGTCCCTGTACCCTCCATATTCATTCACTAACACTTCTGCCAAAAAAACAATGTGCTTCGGCTGGTAAATGTGTTGGCCACCGGGCATGGTGGGTTGCTTTATTAGCCGAATTCTTCACTCCTTGCACCCTTGATCTATGTCCAGCCATGTGATCAGTTGGCCAAAAGAGTCAATAGACATGAAAGTATGACAGTTCCAAACCTGAGTTGTAAGATTCCTTGCAAGCTTCTGCTTGCCCTCTTGTACCTCAGCTACCTCCATGTGAAGAACCCGTCTGGGCTCACATGCTGGTCCGAGAGGAGGATGAAGAATACATAGAACAGAACAGGTCTATCCCAGATCCCTTGGCAACCAAGGGAGCCAGCCAATAACAGTAGAGCAGCCCAGCCAAGCTCAGCCAAGACAAGCTAACACACACCTGATGCACAAGGCCTTGAGCAATAATAATACTATAGTAATAACAACATCTATCATATATTATAGCTATACTAATAACATAAGAATAGCTCTTGGTTTTATCCCCTGAGTTTTAGAATGGCTTATTGCACAGAAATAGACAAAAGATATGCTAGATTTGCTCACAAATTCAACAAACAAGAGGTTTCATCCTAACATGTTTGAATGATAGGGAAGACATTTCCTTGTCAACACTTTTGTTCTCCCATTTGTAAACAAAAGCTAATAACAGCGGTTACCTTCTTCCAAGGTACTACAAGAACTAAATGCCCATAAATTTCTTCCTCTAGAAAACTCGCATGACTGAACATGAAGGATTATGCTACAATACACTGAAAGATGGAAGGAAGGAAGGCAGGAAGGCAGGAAGGAAGGAAGGGAGGGAGGGAGGGAGGAAGGAATAGAAAGAAGAGGGAGTGAGAGGGAGGGAGGGAGGGAAAACCCTCCTCTCTAGAGGCGATTATTTGACTTTAAAAGACATACATTAAAGCAGCGAAGAAGTATAAACACCCTGGTAGATAACTGAAACATTCGTTAAAATTGATGGAGATGACATTTCATTTTAAATAATCCAGATAATTTCTCTGCATGAGAATACACAGACTAAAGATATATCTGAATGTCCCAATGAAGTGGTACTCTAAAAATGAGAGGAGTAGCATCTGCTAAATGAAGCTCAAATTTCTGGTTTTTTTCCAGGCTTTCATGGACGTCTACCTAAAGGAACAACAGCTGAGAAATCGCCCGTAAGATTCCTCTTTGAGAAACTGAGTAATGACCTCAGACCGCAGTCTGGTGAGTTACCGAGGCTGCAGTGCCCTCTTTGTTCAGGTGTGACAGGCACAACAGAGACTCCTTATACCCTGCGTTATGCAAGTGCAGTTGAGGCCAATCACTGACTAATCACTAACCTGCCCTGCCCTCCACCTGAGGCTTTACCACCCAAATGGCCGATGAGATAACTGTCACCAGGTCACTACTAAGAGAAATAGTACTTCTGCTAAGCAGCTGTCACTTAAACATTGAGTTGCTTAGAGAAATCTCCACCAGGAAGAGTTGTGGTGCCTCATCTGACAAATCCAAGCACAGACAGAGACAAGGTTGGGCGTGTCTTTATCAATCAGAAATTGGCACTACCACATCAAGGTGGTAATTAGGTGAAGTGAGAAGGTTGGGGGTGGAGGTGGTGAGGGTATCTGGCCCAGGATGCAGCACCTGCACACATACACACACAGAGGACAACTTGTACGAAGGAGGTAATCTCCACCTGTCCACCACTACCTACTTCTGAGTCCTTCAGTTTGGTTTCCTTAACTCTCGGACACTTAAAATTTCTCTCCCTCCCACACAGAAAGTAATCTCTAATATTCTGCCTAGCCTGAAACTGATGAAAAATAAACAGGCTACACCTTCAATAGGACACTCATCCATACGCAAATGGAGCCAGGGTGTCCCGATCAATTTTGTATTGTCATCACCTTTTCTCCTCGTCCCATTGAGCATTCCCTATGCCACAATAGAGCAACTTAAGAGAAACTCATTGCCACTAATAGCATCCAGAGTCCCAGAAGGAAGAACACAAGTCATCGTCCTAGAAAGTTTACCTAGTCTGGGTTGATGGAGATGAATCACAAATTGGAAACGAAAGGAGAGGCACTGTGTTGCCGACAGTGCTGGAGAACGGGATCTCTGTCCCCCAGGTATGCTCATGTCATGAGCGGAGGGAGGCCGGCTCCTTCCAGGCAGCATCACTGTCATTCTTGGATCTGTAGGATTCGCTCCCTTTAGTTAACTAACTCTTCTTTTACAAGGGAAACCCTCTTATCCTCTTAGGGGAGTAGATAGCAGAGCAGTCATTCCCAACTTATTATGAGTGCAATTAGATTATTTCTGTCAACAGGAAAAGGTTGATGGTGGAAGAATGGCCCCTTGGTTGGGTGGGAGAAAAAGATCAATTTGGAGTTCTAGCCAATGCTGGGGTGACAGGGGCCTGCTAAGTATGAACTCCAGACTTTGCAGAGGTATCTCTAGAAGGTTGGACTTGTATGGACCTACGCAAAGTCTAAGAGGGAAGCATGGAAAGCAACCAGGGGGAGGCATTCACAGTGCTTCATTGGTGGGTCTTGGAGCCCAGGTCTCTGACCAAATGGCAAGTCCTGGAAAGGTCACAGATGTGCTCAGCTGTCCAGGCGGAGACTGAAACACCCAGAGGCCTCACAGGTGTTTCAATGGCACCTATTTCTCTCATCCAGATATTGTTATTTTCTACGTGTGCCAGGATGTGGAAAAGGTTAGGAAGCCCTGCTATAGCCTAATGGTGCAAAGCAGTAAGTGGTCTTTTTAAAAATCTCTTTTACTGTAGTTAACCAGTTCCGGATATTTCCTAAAGCCAGGAAATCTGGTTAGTTATCACAGCACTCTACACTCCCATCTGTGCCCCCATATTCTGGTCTATAAAATGATAGGACTGTACTAGACAGTCTTCTGGCTCAAGCTGTCCACCGACTTTGACCATTCCACCACTCCCATCCACTGTCCATCCACTTGCTCTATCCTAGGACTCAGCTGAAATGCCCCTCCCAGAGAGACCTTTTCAGATGTAGATTCATTTAAACCCCTTTGCTATATTGTACAACCCCTTTGCTATATTTTACAACCCCTTTGCTATATTGTACATCCCCTTTGAAAAAGTCTCATCATGCTTGCAATTACTTCATTCATCCATCCATTCATTCATGCATTAAGTAATTATTGAGGGAGGGTCTACCCTGTTGAGAGCATCGGTTCAGGATAAATAAATATAAATCCCAGTGCCACTACTTCCTGTCGGTGTGACCTTGAGTGAGCCATCTAGCCTCCCTCTGCCTCACTTTACTCAGTAATCAAATGAAATTAATAACTGTGTCTACATCTCAAGGCTATTGGAAGGGTTAAGTGAGTTCATGAGTTTATAAAGCACAGTGTCCGGCACACAGTAAGCACTTACTAAATTAGCAATGATGATTTTCCGGATGATTTTCTTTACATCGTACCGTGCAAGGCATCTATCCAATGTCATTCTCCTGTTAGGCTGTAATTCACATTCGCTTCTTTACCATCTGAATGTCCACTGCCTCGCACAAAGCCTGGCATATAATCGTATAATCCAGGTTTAAAATATTGGTTGAATGAATTAATGAAACACAAGTGTTTTGCTTTGTTTTCAGTCCCATCAATTTCTCACAGGGCTAATTTTCACAGTTAAAAATTTTTGCCTTTATGCCTTAAACTGAAGCTTGCTTTGTTCTCTGTCTTCAGGGGAGCAATGCCAAATGTGCAGTTCTCTGTTCACAAGAGAAATATCACCACTTGGAGAAGTGGCATGAATACCTTTCCCCGAACTTCTTTCTCCCGGCTCCCCAACCTAATTGCCATTTAAGGAATAACAGTTTGGGTAGCCAAATAATACTCCCAACGAAAAGGGAAAACTCAAAAATTTATGTATTAGATTTCCAGATGTGAACAACTCTTGTTTTTGCCTAAATGGTGTTGACAATTTACGGTTGTCTTTGGAAAATCATTTGATAATGATCCAACTATCTAGAACCTCTTTATTTTATGCTTGTTAAAAGAAAAGAAAGTTATTACCCAGGAAAATTTCCAGACTGCCATAAAAGAAACACAGTCGCTGCCAAGAACCATCTGCCATAAAAACCTCCCCTAACAGCTTCTTACCTTTATGTATCTGTAAAGCACCCTTTTTAAAAATGAGGAAAGGCCATCAATCATTTCTCTTACGGCTAACTGCAAATGTTTAATACAGAAATTAAATATTATAAAATGTAAAATAAGGTGTGTGGCATTCTAGAATTAAACCCGGCATCTCCCAGAGAGGAATGCAAACATCGAGACTGTAGAAGCAGAGGTGCCACTAGCAGTCTGTGGGACCTCCAGCAAGTCCTCCCTTGGCCACCTGGCCCTCAGTCTCCACGTCAGCTACAGAGGGTGATGGCAGTCCTGCTGACCCGAAAGGGCTTTTCTGAGAATCAAAGGAGCCAAGAGCAGTGTGACCGCTTTGAAATGGCCAACGTGGTATGAAAATAAAAGAGGTAACCTTTCTTAACGAGAGAAAGCAAAATGAAACAATAACCCATCTGACTAGTTTCTTGTTGATATAATATTCAAGGCTGCAGTCATGAAGATACGATAAGATAAAGGCGTTGGACTGTAGGTCAGTGGCTGAGCATCTGAATCCTCAAGGATCCCAGGTTATTAAAACAGAACTGTAAATCTCACCATGCTGAATCAGAATTTCCATAGACGTATGGAGTTAGAACGTGTGCGCTGGACCTAGGAATCTGTGTTTTAGCATACTTCTCAGCTGACAATCAGGAGACTGGGGAAAACGCTGGGCTGGGTGATGTCTAAGCTTCTGTGCATCGGGGGATAAAGAGAACCTGTTATCTTCCTTGTTAATGTCTGCCACCAGAACTAATGATTCCAGTGTCAGATTCTACTCTGTATATGGCTCTGCCTGACCCCTACCAGTGCCCATCAATCAAAGGGACAGATTACAGGCTGCCGCTGGCACCAGCATCACCTCCCTTCACCCACATCAGGGATAAAAGGGAAAGTACCAGTGGAAGAAAGGAAAGACAGCCAGGCCTCTCTGCCTGGACCCATGGAGTGGCCGATGCTGGTTGCCACCTGACCACAAGTACCCTGGAAATGGGGCATTTCTTGTTCTGTCTACTATTTCAAAGATTCAGATGGAAACATTTATCCAGAATAACTAGTTCTTGGTTATTTTTCCCTCCTTCCCTCCTCTCTTCCCTTTCTTCCTTTACTATTCATCTATGGTGTACCTACTATAAGCCAGGCCCTGTGCTAAATGCTAGGGTTGCCATGCCGAGCCAGGTACGGTTAACTGTCTGTGGGAAGATCCAATATGATGACTCCCTGAGATGACGCTACAAAGGAAAGGAACTCAGGTGTAGAACCCATAACAGAAGAAACCAACCCCATCCAGAAAAATTAACCCATGAAATATAAAGACAAGGCATAGGAAACAGCTTATACAGAGGTCCGGTCACCTACTCTTCACTCATTCTCAGGGGTGGTCACCAGGCCACGGTGACCACCCCTGAGAATGAGCAAAGAGTAGGTGACCCCAAGTGACAAAGAAGAGGCAGATCAGTGTCTGTGGGTCATCCATTTAACTTTATCACATGAGCAATGGGAAGGCACTAAAGGGTTGTAAATCACAGAAAAAAAGAGGCTTGACAAGAGCACCCCGACTGCAGGGCGGGAGCAAGAGCAGATGGAACCCGTGGAGGCTGGCCGCGGTAGCGCCTGTGGAGATGGGGAGAAACTGACATGTCAACGGATAAAATTAACAAGGGATGAATGAGATTTTTTATTGGGAAACAAAAAGAAAATCGCTATTCAGTTTGGCGGGAGAGCAGGGCAGTGGGTGGGAAGAATAATCAGAGGTGTCCTGGCAGCAAGATATTTGAAAACCTGATCTAATCCAACCTCTCATACAAAAAAAAGTCCTGACCCAGAGACATTAAGCAACTTGTTTAAGATCACACATTAGTGTGGTGCCAGGGAGAGGGAGAGAATATTTTCTGCTCCAGGATCAATATGGGTGATGATTAAGGCGGAAAAATTAAATCGGCTGAGGCTAGGTTCAGCGTCAAGCCAATGCCGGGCTCGGCTAAGCTGCTGGAAAGAAAGGAAATGTGTCCAATGGTCCTTGGGCTCTTGGCTGGCCTGAACTTAAAAAGCTTCGTGCTACAGCACAGCACTATCGAGAACAAAGACCGTGCAAAGAAGGGACCTAATGGTACTGTCTCAAGATATTAGGGCCACAGCCCTCCTCCTTTCCCCCTACCAGGGTCAAACAGCATCATGTCCAGAACAAATGCGAGTAACCGAGACCCTGCTCACACTCCTTCATGACACATACTGCAACTCCGCCCCTCCCTGCCCACTCATGGGGGCCCCCTCACACCTACTTTCCCAGATGTGTTCCCTTGGCTGATGGAGCACAGCTGGATGCACAAAGCCCCCACTCCATGCAAGTCTTGGGGGCTTTGCAGACAATTACACGAATGGAGGCAAGAGGCTTCCCCCGGTGTGCGTTACACTCGCCCTCAGCCAAAAAGATGAGCACAGCTAAGGAAGTGGCTCCACGTGACATCTGAAACAACTTGCCCCTCGTATGGATTGATATAGCGGCTGCTACAAGATTAATTGTATTTTTCCTAGAACAAAGCTGGAAATCACTCAAAAGGCAATAAATGCTGAAATCTGTCTATGCTCTGCCAAAATTTCAGACAAAAAGCCAATAAGGCAATTTTTACCTTCTGTGCTCGAATGGATTTTTTTTAGCAGATCCATGTTGAATGCAATGGACTAGGTCAGCCCACGATCTCAAAAGGGACCCCTCCCTTTGGGGAGCTGAGTGAATTCTCCCGGGTCACAGCCACACCTCCAACCACTTGTTGAATATGCCGCCCATGGGAGTCCACAGCCGACATGCCCTTGTTAAATTCCGTGAAGAAATAATGGACAAAACAAAGCAGGTCCTAAGGACACTTCTTAGAGCAGACAAAAGTGTGAAGTCCATGAGGGCAAGGCAAAAGAACCCGTTAGCCACAGCTACTCTGGGGTTTTCAAAATATTTCAAAGATTAATATTGCAAAACCTCAGCCTGGAACCAGACCAAAACCCTTTACAGCTCCCCGGGGTTAAGTAGGTGGTGATAATAACCTATGTCTTATACGTATAAAGCAATTTATAGGTTAGACGGAATTTTCATACATTATCACATTTATCCTCCCAACAAACTTGTGAGTGGGCATTATCAATCTCACTTTACAGGTAAGGAGAATAAGAATCAGAAATATTAAACTACCTTGTAGAAATTTGCTAGAAAGAATGATCAGACATGTATATAAAGACTGCTATAAGACAGAACTATTTACGACAGAAAGAAATCTTCTATCAGTCAGGGTTCTAGCAGGAGTTAGACAGCAAACTCAAAATGGAACAACTTTGAGAAGTTTAACGAGGGATTATTTCACAAAAGTGAAAGACAGGTGTGGAAAGTACACCAAGTCTAGATGAGTGCCCCAGGACTAGTAACATGAGGCTATTACGTGCCGAGGCCTGAGGGGTGTGGGAAAGAGGAGGAAGCTGGACAGAACTCACCTTGAAGGGCTATGACCTTCAGGAAAAGCAAGAAGTGAGTTAGTAAAATAGATAATCCAATTGTCTGGGTCCCAAATTGGCCAAAACTAACTGGAAGTCAGAGGACAAAAGGACAATTGAGTTAACCATATATCTGAGCCTTCCAGAGCAGAAAGCAGGTTGGGAAAGGTAAGGAGAGGATCAAATGCAAAATATCGTCACAATGTTACTTAGAATTAACAACCAATCTACACACTCAACACTTAGAGAATAGTTAAATATCTTATAGTTCCTAGAGACAATAGAATATTTGTATGGTCATTAAAAATCATTTTCATTCTCAAAGAATGACAACAGTATGCTCACGAGATAATAAATACTCAAAGAAGCCAGATTAAAAAAAAAAGAAACTACACAGATAGTATAATTTTTAACATGCTTGAAATAAAGAACGGCTAGAAGGAAAGACAAAAATCTCTGGGTATTACTTCTGGGTTGTAGAATTAGTTTGTTGTTTCCATTTTCTTCATTGTATATTTCTCTATTTTTCCAAATATCCTATAATGAACATAGCATTATAACCTGGAAAATATCTATATTGACTTAAAGCACATTATCTTAAATCATTAGAAATTCTGAAGAATTGAATCTTAAAAATCTTTGGCTCTAGCTAACAGTCAACAAAAGGAAAAACAGGAAAGAAAAAACATCTATTCCTCTGTTGATATCAGATTAGATTTGGGGTATTCATTCTCAGGCTAGCTCAAAGTCAGGCGTGTTTGTTTATTGGTCTTATGATGTATCTGCATAGTAATCTTTGAATAAAGAGTCATCATCACCTCCTTCTATAGATGAGAAATTGTATTACCTACGCAAGGTCACACTGCTGGTAAGTGACAGAGCTAGAATTGGAACCAGATTATCTGATTCCAAAGTCAATGCTATTTCAAAAATCTGGGCCATGTCCTGGCTGCTGTGCTGCCAGGAGTCCTGTCCCACACAGTCACCTCTCCTTGAGCTTCACAGCTCTAAGGAACTCTATTCCAGAAGACATTTCTCAAGCATTTCCTGGGCATCTCGAGCTAACAATAAAGCTTAAGACAGTCCAGGGAACACGTAAGAGCAAGTCCTGGTCTGGTGTCCCATTCATCAAATCCTCATCTACAGAATAAGGAGTTTGCTGATCTCAATGTCTCCTCAAAGTTTCCCCCATTATGAATAATAATGATTATAGCCAGTCCTCTATATGAATAGGTTCCACATCTGTGAATTCAACCAACCACAATCGAAAATATTCGAAAAATGTTACATTGTTGCTGACATGTACTATGTAGTTAGGTCTAGGCTGATTGCTCCTGTGCTGAACAGGCACAGACTTTTCCCCCCTTAATAATATAATGTAACAACTATTTATATAACGTTTATATTGTATTAGATATTGTAAGTAACCTAGAGATGATTTAAAGTAGACAGGAGGATATATATTGGTTATAAGCTAATAGATGCCATGTTATATAAGGGGTTTGGGGCATCCTCGAATTCTGATACCCACAGGGGTCCTGGAATGAATCCCCTGTGGATACTGAGGAATGACTGCATACGGAAAAAGATTTATTGAGCGCTGACTACATGCCAAGCACTGAGCAGCGTGCTGTGATACACATCTCATTCTATCCTACGACGACCTTCTGGGACAAGTCTATTACTATTCCTGTCTTATGCAGGAAGATACTAAGTCCCAGAGAATTTCAGTTAATCTGTCCAAGATCAAATAGCTAAATAAGTGACAGACTACAACATGAACATAGATTTGTCTGTCCGCAAAACTCAGTCACTCAAAGATTATCAATCAGATGGGGAGATAGGCCAGGCCAATATGAGAAATCACAGAATAATAAATCAGTAGTACTTATTAGTACTTGATAACAATGTTTCCCACTGGGCTCTTATGCTGCTAGGACATCATTCTATTGTGTAGCTCCCTTCCCCGGTGTGAGATGTCCCTCCTCGATGCTAGAAAACGTGGTCTGCCTATGTGCCCAGGAGAGAAAGACACACATATAAGTGAGCATTAGCAGTTTCTGCCACAGACAGAAAAGTGTCTCTTCCTCTGAGTCATCAGTTGCAGAGCTCACTCCTGGGTGGCAGAAGAATCAGAGGTGTGCAGAATGGTCCAAAGATGAACCAGTTTTAACTCCATTTAATTCCTTTATTCTATTCCCAACACCATTACAGAATAGCCCCACATGACGCTGGTCTCTAGTGGCCATCAACAGCATATTATGAAACAAGACATTAAAACTTCTCAAAGAGAAGTTTTCTCTCAATTTTGTCTCTCATAGCTTCAGGAGTTCACAAGAATTAACCCGTGAATATATTTTCTGCCCTCTCAGTGTCCTGGGGAATGGCAGCAATGCCCACTCAACCCAGCTCTCCTTCCCGCTTCTCATTGTAACCCTCCACCCCAGCTCCATAGCCGGAGTTTACCTGTCTCCCCGTGAGGGCCTCTGTACATTAAGATTCCATTTCACAGTGGGGTGAAAGGATAAGATGTATCTTAATTTACCTGGTGTTCTGCCTATCTAGCTTATTTAGATTTTCAGCCTGCTGAGAAGGAATTGCACCTAGCTTAATGATCGGCTCAGCATTTAACCTGTTGCTGACACTTGAGTGTGTTCCAACCTTGGTTAAAATTCAGGGACAGCATTTAGGCTGGCAGCCTGGGGGTAAGAGATACTCTCTGGCCTTCTGTCATTACTGAAATTTTTGCCCAGCAAAGTCGAGAAATGGAGTTGTAATGAGATTAAGTCTGAACTTAGAAAATATCATTCCTTGAATTCCAACTCCTGGTTTTAATGCTTTTTGGCATGGGTGAGGCCTCATATTTCTAGCCTGACACCCAAGCTTTGTGGTTCCTGCAGCTTCACGTGGTGCTTTTCTGCTGCCTACCTTCTACAAATTATTAGAAATTAATTTGACTTGGTTCAGCATTATCTGACAATGGCACTGACCCCCCCCGCCTCCTCCCCCGCCCCTTGAACCTTTCTGGCTAATTTACATCCCTGCCATGCGGCTTACTGTCTCCAACGCTGGTGCACATTATTTTAAGCTCCTGCCAATTATAATTTTTTAATACAGTCTGAAAATCATGCTGTTACTTAGCAACAAAGGTCACTCCAATAAATAATAATACCTTGCGAGCCTATTGATAGCCTTGATTCTCTTTCATGGGGATTGAGAGTTAGCGGTGAGACCTTCCCCAGTCACTGCCAACATCTGAACTATTCATGAGTGTCTGCTACCTGCAGCTGCTTCAACATGACCACGTTCAGCCTCTCTGTACTTTAAGACTTCTTCCTCCTCACTTCTGCCTTTTTCAGACAGTGACAGGTGGGCCTGGCCGAGCTCTTCTTTTCCCAACCCTATCCCCAGTCTCTCTCACACCTGGGGCCACAATGGGAAAACCGGTTAATATACACATCCAAGGGGTAACTAGATTCAGAAACATTGAGCTAAAGTCCCAGGAATATTTATCAAAAGCCAAGTGTGGGACATCACCAATGAGATGGGAGACTTCAACTTTCTTCTCTCTGTAAACTTTTCTCCTCATTTTCTCCTGGGAAATGACCTTAGCTATAGGCTTGTTATATGGGCACAGGGGACAGCTCCTGCAGTAATCAGGGCTTAGGGCTTCCACAGCATGGCTGGACTCTAGATTTAAATTTCAAGGACACCCCTCACCCTTGGTGTCTCCCAGGTTCCTGGAACACTCACTAGCTTCTCTTTTCTATTGGAATGATGGCATCCCTTCTTTCCTGGGCAATAGGAGCCAAAAGTCACTTTGAGAAGCTCATCACACAGGGTTGTTTAAAAGCTGTATCTATGAAGACATCCCTGTTATGGGCACTCAAAGAAGATCAAGCTCATCTCCATGAAGCCTGGCAGAGTCTTAGAAAAGGAAAATTCCTGCCACTTCTTCCCCCTTCCATCTTCCCAAGAGCAAACTGCCTCACATAAGTTATCCCGGAGGTCGGACTCAGACAAAGGACCACTGGCTCCTGGCTCACTCCTTCCCATCAGGAGCCTCCTTAAAAAACCACACTAGGATTTTCTCCTTAGAGTTTGACCCATTTAAGGTACCTAGACAAAAGGGAAATGGTCTCACTCTACCAGCCCATATTTTATGTTCCATAGAAAACGAGCCCAGTTTTATTAGCTAACATTTATTCGTCATCAAGTATTTTGCCAAACACTACTATGCTAACTATGTAATCTAAAAACATACTGACGGACACGCTCTCCTTAACCGAATTTGAGTCCAGCTCTCTCAGCCTTCTCCTCGACTAGGTGTCAGCCTTGGGGTTCCATATCTATCCTTGCTGAGTCCAGTGTTAGCAAGTCTCCCGTTAAGTCAGTTTAGAGAGAATTCCTCACCTTCGATATCTGATCACACTGGCTTGCCTTCAACAGGAATCCTGTTAAGTTGGTTTATCAAGAATCTCTCTACCCTCATGTCTCCCTTTAATTATTTTCCATTCATTGATCATCTCAGCTTGCACTTTGGCTATAAATTCCCAGGTGTCTTTGCTACATTCAGAATCAAGCCCCATCTCTCTCCCCTGTTGCAATGCCTTTATTGCAAGTCTTGAATACAGTCTTCCTTACCATTTTAACAAGAGTCGGAATAATTTTTTCTTGAACGACAGGTACCACTGTTATTCCCACCTAGCAAACAAAGAACGGAAGCACAAAACATAACTCCATTATTATTTGTTAGCATGTAGAAGAGACGAAATTTGAAGGCAGAGCGTCTGACCAAAATCCACACACTTAACCGTTTCCTTTAACTGGCAGTGTGCTACAAAGTTACTCTGATCCCCTTGCTAGTGATAACACTTATTTTAAGAGCCACCAAGTCGAATCAAACTGGAAAACCTTGAGTGGTACCGTCCTTCACAAATAAGCTATAAAACAAAATTACAAGAGATCCTGCCCTTTCAGTCTTGTTATCCAGGATGATCCCAGCAAACTGGACCAGCTAAATGCCTCCATCCTTGACCAGTTTTCCTGTAGCTAGAAAGACCCAGCTTCGCAGCATAATTCACTGAACACTGTCCATTTGTAAGGTGCTATGCTAGGCACTGGAAGACATGGACATATAAGACAGTCTGGTTCTGACCCATGTGCTATGGCCATGAAACATCCTAGCCGGGTAAAAAACCTAACTGAGCAGCATACTAGCCTAGCATCATTTACCTTCCTCTTTTCTATAATTACCACTTCACTTCATACCCAGGGACTAAAGAAAAATGCAGCTATCGTGCAAGATGGTTTGCTCCAGACTAGCACTTTTGATAGCCAGGTAGAAGGTCAATGGTCCACAGAAAAAGGACCCAGGTTGTATCATTTCAACAAGCCATACAGGGCCTTCTGCTCACCCTCTGCCCCAAGCCGCCAGCCTCTATTTATCTGATAACCCAGATGTGTGTGGATCTAAAGGCATTGATGCCCGGCCAGAATGTTTTCCTTTGAATTAAAAATCATTTGAGATTCTGTTCCTAAGCCAGTGTAGCCTGGGGCCTCTAAAAAGGACAGCTGTAAGAACCTGCTCACCATCCCTGCGGCTCATCACTCAGGATGAGGGTACAGCTCCACAGGCCTCCGGCTCACCCTCTGGCAGGAGGCTGCTTCCTACAATCGTACAAGGGACAAAAGCCAGCCACACCATCAGAAACCATAAGGAGGCCAAAAGGCAAGCGGTCATCCTCAGATCAATTTCATTTCAGTATCTCTGCTTTCCAATGCTGCCCTGTTATTGTCCTAAATCTTATTTCTCTTGATTTCTGAAATGTGTTTGTTTCTTCGTTCCTCCATGGTTTGTATGTCTTCTTAACCATTAGCTTATCCTTGACCACTGGCATATATAAGCTATCTTAAAACGGGGTCTCCATGTTCTTGGCTTGTCCATTCATTCATTCATTCATTCATTCACCAAATATTTACTGGGAGCTATTAGGTGCCAGATTGTGTAAGATGTTGAAGATACAAACGAGTAAGATAACATCCTTGGTACTTAAGGAAGTCAGGGTCAAGTAACGGAGACAAATATGTAAATCGATCATTGTAACGCACCCAGTGAAGTTTATTCAAAGCTCAGAGATAGCGCAGAGGAAAGTAAAATGGGGAGGAACGTGGACATTTTTCAAAGAGATGGAGGAGAAGGGAATAAATGTGCTAGATCCTAAAAACCAGAGAGGTGGTGGAGGCGGGTTCCAGAAGGAAGGACTAGTACAATCCGAAACAAAAGGAAACAAAAGTACCGGCTACGATTAGGAAAACATAGTAAGTTATTCACTGTCAAAGTATGGTAAAGGGAGATGAGCCGCAAGATGAGACAGAGAGAGAGATTTTGGAATGGCTCATGGGACCCACTAAAGACTTTATTTAGCGATATTAATAGCCTACAATTTTTAAGGTTTACAATGGCCCAGGCCCTGCCATGCATTATGCCACCTGGTTTTTACTGGCTCCCCGTGAAGTAGGTATTAGATTGAACCATAAAAAACTTACCAATGCTGCACTATTTGACCTATGGAAATCTCACCGTTCAACCTAATACTGTGATTATTGTCACCATTTAAGAGATGGAGAAATGAAGGCATCTTACTTTCTGCCCCGGGGTCACATGGCTACTAAGCAGAGGGGAAAAGATTCAAACTCAGACAGTCTGCTAAGTGGTGTCAGAGGAGGGGTAAAATTTTAGATGAGGGACTAGAAGACCTCGAGAAAGTGGGAGTGAACCACGTGGTCAGAGGCACAGCATTGTGAGAAAGGTACAGAAAACGCAAATTCCCTGAAGCAAGGGTGTTACTGGGACGACCTAGAAACCCAAGGAGACCAGTGTGGCCGGAGTGAAGAGAAGGGCAGAGAGGAAAGTGGTAGGAGATGAAGTTTGGGAGGCAACATGGAGCAAGATCGTGTGGGCAGCTTTACTGTCCAGTAAGGACTTTGGCTTCTACTCTCAATGAGATGGAAAATCACATGACCTACTTTAACAAGATCACATTGGTTGCTGGGTTGAGACTAGACTGCAGAGGGGCAAAGGCAAAAGCAAGACGGTCCATTAGGAGGTAAAAGATGATGGTGGTTTAGACCAAGATGGTGGTTTAGACCAAGATGGTGGCAGTTGAGGGGGAGGAGCCATTAAGATGTATTGATGGTCTGGATGAAAGGTGTGAGAGAGAGAGAGAGAGGCGTCAAGGATAATGCAAAGATTTTAGAAGAATGAAATGGCATTGACCCAGATGAGGAAGTTGCTGGTAAAACTGATTATGAGATTCCCAGAAGCTCAGGTATGAAATGTCAAGTTTGAGGTGTCCTTTGGACCAACTGACGTATCAAGTAGATAGTTGGATACGTGAGTCTGCAGTTTGAGGGAGAGGTCCAAGCTAGAGGGTATATTTGGGATCCATCAGCAGACAGACAGTATGAAAGCCATGTGACTAGATAAGATCACCTAGGGAATGAGTGTGGATAGAAAAGAGAGCCAGTACAGGAAGGATCAAGGACCCTCCAGTAATTAGAGGTCAGATACCTGAGAAGGAATCAGCAAAAGAGACTGAGGAGGAGTGACCAGGGAAGTAAGAATGAGAGGTAGGCATTGATGCTAGCATCGAAATCAGGAAAAAGAGGAGAATTTGCTCCCACCTCCCAGGCCACTTCCTTGTTCCCACTGCCCCAGTTCCCATCCGCCCAGTGCTACCAGTCAAGGCCCAGGCCTCAGTGCAGCCATAACTGTCTGAACTATCATGAGGCAGTTTATTACCAGTAGGCACTGAATAACTCCCACATCAGAATGTTTCTACTGACTTAATAAGAAAGTGTTGTTGTCTGAATTATGTAACTGCACTCTCTCTGTAATCAGAAAATTCCCTGAGAGTAGGAATAATTTCAAAGTTTATTTTTTTTTTTTTATTTCAGGGCAGTTACTGTGAAAATAATTAAATTTCTGAAAGTTCTGGTACTTTTCATGTAATTTCCTAAAATTACTCATTGAGAATCATCTGTAAAATACTCCTTTTTTTTTTTTTTTTTTCCCTGCTGGAAGCCCCAGAGGAACTGGTGACTCCTGAAGTCAATGTTACCCTCTTGGATTACACCTGGAAGCCAGTGAATTAACAAGGCTGGCTGCTCCTAAGCGCATGTGAAACTCCCGTACTAAACGCTGATATAAAAGTGAACGTTTAGATGGCAGCCCAGACCCAGACAGCATCATATAACCAATGGCAAAATTCCATTCCTAAAATTTGCTCCTTGCCTTCCAGTTTTCATTGAATGTTTTCTATCTCATAGGAAAATTGCTTCCTTGATACACAGGGCACTTTCGTGATCCTCACTTCACTCACACACACAGTTTCATTTCCTTTCCCATTTATAACGTGCTGCTCTAAGCAGCATTTTCTCTTCGGAATCTGTTGTTAAAGGAATCATGACATTTCATTGAACACAGCGTCAAACATCTATATGAACACACAGATACGTGTAATACAAGCATGAATGAGTTCCATATGTTTTTCGGAAACATTGGGTTCTCCTAGAGCAAGAGGGCACCCAGTGTTAATTATACGCACATGAATTTTACTTAATAGTCTGCCAGTGGCTTTGATTTCTGAGAAAATTAACATTTTAGTCTATGTAAATAAGCCCTGCCTTTGAAAGAAACAGAAGGGAAAATAGTGTTTTTCCTTTCCTGCTAAAAGACTTCCTCCTTCTGGTTTGTATGCAACAGCTGAGGTCAAGGGAAAATCTTCTCCCTGTCTTCCAACACTCACCTTCCCTTGACCTTGATTAATATCTGGAACAGCGAACAAACCATGATTGGCCATGCAGGTCTTACTCCATACCTAAAGGAAATCAGAGACAGTTTCTGCACAATGCAATGTGCCTTTGCAATCTTTTTAAGTCAATATACAATGAGAGCTGCCACAAAGTGTGCTCTGGCAGATGGCTCTTTCTCTGCCAACCCCCAGAAAACACAGCTATGCTGAGCTTTTATTTGATCTTCCAGAGGCTTTAATGCACCATTACGTGATCTCAGTGCCCTTAACATGTGTTAAAGTGTATGTTACATACTCAAATATGAGCATGTTTACAAATCTACCCCCGCCCTCCAAGACAGAGGGAAAAAAGACTGCCGATTCTCTGAAACTGCCCTCATGTGGCATGATCGTCCCCACTGTGAGCTTCAGAAAGGCATAAAGCTCAAAGAATTCAGCTAAATTGTCATCTTTCTACCTGGGAAACAGGCTCTGGCACAGAAACAAAATCACTTCCTTCTGAGCAATCATGGATGCTTGTAACACATTATTTCAGGAAGAAAAACTTCTGAGGTAGTTTTGTTTGGGTTTTTTTTTGTTTGTTTTTTGTTTTTTGGTTTTTTTTGTAAAACTATGTCTACATCTCTGGCAGCTATTTGGTTAGAAGTCTTTTGATGTGGAGTCGTGATACCAGTCAGTACTGTCAGAGGAATCATGTCAGTTGACTTTGGGTTCCTTGTGGGGCCTCAAAGAGTCCTCAGCAAAAGTCTTCCTCGGCTCCGAAGTGTTCCACCTGACTAGGTGTGTGACCAATGAGAGTCATTGATCCTCTATCGAGCTGCACTTTCCTCATTCAGAAATGGGGTATTAGTCCAGGTCAGACAATCTCAACATTCAAAAATAGGAGGAAGAGTGAGTAAGCCATGGCACAGTCCAGCTAAGGATTACTCTGGAGTCAGGATGAAAAATGAGGGACCGCCACTGGTGTTGGCATGGAAAGAGTTCAGGATACACTGACATACTGTAAAAAGAAAGAAAGCAAAGCACAAAACCAAAACTACGAGATATTCTCATTTTATAGAAAAAGCATATTATTCCATGTAGAAAAGTAAACTATAAACACATGTTTATGTGTAAATACTATGACTATATAAACATGTGTATAGATATAGATATAGACAGATATACGTACATGTGACATACCTCTCCATACTTAGAAATATGTCTAAAAAGGACGTTCCTTGTATTGATAATAGTAATTACCCCTAAGGAGGGGAGTATGATTGGGGTTGATTAAAAAGGGGAATTTTCTCTTTATCCCGTGTTCTTTGGCACACTGGGTGTGTTTTTACAATAAGAACATATTTATATATTACTTGCATAACCTAAAAATAAATAAGCCCAAGTTCATTCATTCACTCGTTATTTATTCACTTAAGATTCAACGAGTGCTATGGCAGACAGTTGCCTCGCCACTAACCATCCCTCCCTTCCTCCTTGCTAACAGGACCCTGGTTTTCGAAGGTGCAACGTCCCAAGCTGAACATTTGCTTTCCCCATCTTCCTTGCAGCTCCAAAGAGCCAGGGGATACATTCTGGCAAAGAGGCAGAATGGAAGTGCCAGGGAGGGGTGGGTGCTACCTCTTGTCCCTGTCTTGAAGAGACAGGATGTCTGGAACTATAGCAGCCATCCTGCCAACGTGAAGTGTCAAGTATGAGGGAAAGAGAATTGCAGAAAGGCCAGATGTTGTTTAGCCACTAAACCAACAGCAGCTGTTGCCTACCTTCGCAATCCTTGTTTTATTAAGAAATATAAACCCCTATTAGTTCAAGCCACTGTAAGTTGAGTTTTTGTTACTAACGGCTAAATATATTGCCAATCAACACAAGTGCCTATGATGTACTGGGCAGAGTTGAGCCAGAGACATTGATTTTATAAGAGGAAGACTTATCAGCAGCAAAAAGCATCTGAGATTCTGGGAAAAGATGAGATTCAAAATATAAATAATAAGAACAGGGATGAAACAGAAGTGCCCTGATTTCTTCACAGGGGTACTGAGTCAACTAAATAAAATTCTATGTATGAAAGATATAAAATGTAGGGGTAACAATATACAAATAAAAAGGCTGATTTTTTTTTTGCATATGTAGCCAAGACGTGCTATAGATAGTGGCTAAAATTTCATTCTGAAGTAAAATGACAGAGTTTGAAATGCTGACACATGACACAAAAGAGCTATGAGCCTCAGGAAAATTATTCCATTTCTCTGCATCTCTTACAGATTAGGAAACTGATTAAAATTAGTGCAAAGATTAAATAAAATAATATATCAGAGAGCTCTGCACAGAGCCTGGCACATGGTGGCCCTCAGGACAAGTCAGTCATTGTTATAATAGGATGACTTTGAGGACATCCGAAGGCCCCTAGGTGCTAAAACACACCCCCTACTGCCTCCCTACTAGTCAGAGAAAGTCCCACAATAGTTTCTTTCAGGCTCATGGCCTCAAAGATCACTGTTATAAAGAAACATACAGCTCACCTGAGGAAGGTTAAACCTTGATATTCCAGAAATATTCATAGGGCAGCTCTGACAAGCGAGCAAGGTACTGAGGGAGATTAAAAAAAAAAAAAGAATGCCAAAGATATGCTCTATGCTCTGAGAGAACTTGAAGGCATAAGACATAAATGCAAGGAATGTGAACTAATGTACTAGAGATAAATAACTGCTCAATGCTGTGTAAGAAATGTCACTAGCCAGAGTGTGATTAATTGCCAAGGAGCGATGCGGGGAAGCCTTAGACTCATCAAAAGGCCAGAGAGATGGCTGTGGGAGGATGATCCGCTTCCAGGAGAAAAGAGATTTGCAACAAGAAGGGAATGGCTTTCCACAGGCAGGGCGGAGCAGAGAAGCATACCAGGAAGAGGGTGGAACATGGTCCAAATCATGAAAACAAGAAACTCCTGGGCGTATTTGGGGGTGACGTTGGGTTGGAGACCAGGAGCATGAGAGTGAATCTGACCAAAGCAAAGGGGTTAAGCAAGGGGCATGACATAGCACGAGAGAGAGGAAAACAAGTAGCTGGGAGTCTGAAGTTTAAAATGCAGTGGAAATGACCAGAGCTTTGTGTTGACGCTAGTCGAGAAGCAACGTGTAGAACTCCAGGGCTGAGAGAGTGAGCTGGAGGAGGCAATCCACGGGGGCCCGTTGTAGTAACATGGATAGTGGATCATGGCGATAGCCTGAACTAGGCCAGGTCAGTGGGAAAAACAAAAATATTAAGCCAAGTAGCAATCAATGAACCCTTAGTCGAATGGCAAGTCCTTTCTGGTTCTGTTTCTATTGATTCTCACCTCCACTCACAGTAGTTTGTAAAATTAGTTCCTATATAGAGTGAGACCTTAAAGGGA
>NW_011888823.1:2349214-2349713 GCF_000151845.1 Pteropus vampyrus
GCATACCAGGAAGAGGGTGGAACATGGTCCAAATCATGAAAACAAGAAACTCCTGAGCGTATTTGGGGGTGACGTTGGGTTGGAGACCAGGAGCATGAGAGTGAATCTGACCAAAGCAAAGGGGTTAAGCAAGGAGCATGACATATCATGAGAGAGAGGAAAACAAGTAGCTGGGAGTCTGAAGTTTAAAATGCAGTGGAAATGACCAGAGCCTTGTGTTGACGCTAGTCGAGAAGCAACGTGTAGAACTCCAGGGCTGAGAGAGTGAGCTGGAGGAGGCAATCCACGGGGGCCCGTGGTAGGAACATGGATAGTGGATCACGGCGATAGCCTGAACTAGGCCGGGTCAGTGGGAAAAACAAAAATATTAAGTCAAGTAGCAATCAATGAACCCTTAGTCAAAAGGCAAGTCCTTTCTGGTTCTGTTTCTATTGATTCTCACCTCCACTCACAGTAGTTTGTAAAATTAGTTCCTATATAGAGTGAGACCTTAAAGGGA
>NW_011888823.1:2349763-2350373 GCF_000151845.1 Pteropus vampyrus
AGAGTGAGACCTTAAAGGGAACAAGCCCAGGATAGGTACGTTGGGAGGAAGCAACGGAGAAGGGAAAGCTTAGGAGCCAGGTCACTGCCTCAGAACGCAGGTGGAGAACTGCATGCCATCCAAGGTATGTGTGGGAATTCTGGGCTCCTAGAGAGCTAAAGACAGATGAGCAGGAAGGAAGACGGCAGAGGAGAAAAAGATTAGTTAAGAGAAATTTGACCCATCTTGACTAATGGATAGTCTGAGTTTCAGCTGAACTCATATCAGTTCAGTCACTCAAATATTAAGACAACTCCTCCTATAGGCTTGGCTCTAGGGATTAAAAGATGAACCAGACGCTGTGTGTTCCAACACCTATGGCTGCCTACAGCTGGAGAGGACTGTGATAGCCTGACCGAGGCCACATGTCTGTGGCACAGTTTCCGGCTCTCCCTCACATTCCTTGGTTCAAGTGGCTTCCTCGCAGCATGGTGGTCTCAAGGCAGTTAGACTCCTTACATGTCCAGCCATGGAGGGGGAGAAACAGAGAAAATGGAGGAAGCAGAACCTGTCAGCCCCTTTGAAGCCCAGGCCCCAAAGTAATATAGCATGACTTCCACCATATTTTCTT
>NW_011888823.1:2350423-2365788 GCF_000151845.1 Pteropus vampyrus
AGAGTGAGACCTTAAAGGGAACAAGCCCAGGATAGGTACGTTGGGAGGAAGCAACGGAGAAGGGAAAGCTTAGGAGCCAGGTCACTGCCTCAGAAGGCAGGTGGAGAACTGCATGCCATCCAAGGTATGTGTGGGAATTCTGGGCTCCTAGAGAGCTAAAGAGAGATGAGCAGGAAGGAAGACGGCAGAGGAGAAAAAGATTAGTTAAGAGAAATTTGACCCATCTTGACTAATGGATAGTCTGAGTTCAGTTCAGTCTCTCAAATATTAAGACAGCTCCTCCTGTGTGAGCTCAGAGTCTGCTAGCAGGTCTCAGGGCTGTACTCAGATATCTGCAGTGCAGAGCTCAGTGATCGCTGCCACGGGGAGCAACCAAGTGCTTTGTGAGCTCGGCCAAAAGAAAGGGCTTCCCCTGGCTGGGCTGACATCAGTTAGGTCAGGTGGGATGGAGGAGGCCAACTTCTTTGCAAGCAAGTGGGCCCTTGGAGAAATGAGAAGAGTTCTAAAGAAAAAGAACCTCGTAAACCCAGTTCCAACTGCAAAAAAGACTTGTGCTTTGCCTGAAAACAAAACAGTCCAGTTTTTCTGTAGAAAAGAGAGGAATGGGCTATAAAGATGAACAAATTGAAGCCGTCTCAGAATGCCAGGTGACATGTTTGTCTTCACTGAGTAGAGTGGAGAGTCACTGAAGGATCTTCCCCAGGGGAGCAGAAGCATGGGTAGCTATACATTTGGAAGATAAATCTGTCTGGGGGTGGTGGGGGACGGCATGGAGAGGAGAGAGGCATTACATACAATAGGACAGGTAAGAGGTAATGAAGCCTCCACCCAAGGTAGTGACAGTAGCAATGGAATAGGGGAGCCAGGGCTAAGCAACATATGGGAAGAAGACTCTACAGGGCCAGAGGGCTAATTGAACACAAGGGGAGGAGAAGAAAAAGTGTAAAAGTCAGTCAAAGGTATAAAGCTTAGGTGACTAGGAGAGATCATTTGTTTGTTCACATTGGATTTGAGGGGCTCACCGGATGTCCAAGTAGGAAGTCAGAGATATGCCTGACTCCAGGGGAAGGTACAGAAACATCCCATTTGTGGGGAGGAAGAGGAGCCAGGGATTGGGGTGGAATAAGGCAAGATTCTACTGAATCGAGTTTTTCTAAGTACAGAAAAACTCCTTTGGGAAGCTACAGTGGTGTTCGTGGGAGCATCAGGACTCTGTAAAGAACATGAGGAAGACTAGGAACTAATGACTCAAGAACTGGGGAGGGGTGACTTAGAGGAACTGGAAGAAGCAGGGCAATCAGTCGGCTCAATATGGGTTTTGTGGAGGTCCTTGCAAGAGATTAGTTAAGAGTCTGAGTTGGCGAATATCAGAGTCCATCAAATTCAATGCCAAGGATGAGGCCAAAAGTGGGTTTGCTGAGGGTGGTTTGAAGAATCAGGCATGTCTCCGCAGGCACTAATGCTCTAACAGAGGACACAGAGCTTCCACAGCACAGAGGCAAGGCATCCTGAAGCCTATGCTCTAAGTCTTCAAGAGTCCATGTATGGAGACCGAACTGATTTTCTCTGAAAGTTGTGTGGAGGTGACAGGAAGGTGAAGGGAGAGGGAGATTATCTTCGGGGTGTCCTGGGACATCAGAGCCTGTGCAGTCAGTCCAAACCTATATAGCTTATGTCCTAACTTCTGCCTCCGTATCACTTTTTCTCATGACAAATGGAGGTGTCCACAATGCAGAGCTGTAACTGTAGGGTAAGAGTGAGGCACAGCTTATCCAAGTCCAATGCACACTTATTGAGCAATCACTGTTACGTGCTAGTCATGGGCTTGGCTCTAGGGATTAAAAATGAACCAGACGCTGTGTGTTCCAACAACTATGGCTGCCTAACAAACCACCCCACATTGTGCAGCTCACAACCACCACCATACTATTATGCTCATGATCTGCGGGTCAAGAATTCAGTAAGAACATAGAGAGGACTATGTTCTTACAGAACATAGACATGTGGCCTTGGTCAGGCTATCACAGTCCTCTCCAGCTGTTGGCCACATGTCTATGGCACAGTTTCCGGCTCTCCCTCACATTCCTTGGTTCAAGTGGCTTCCTCGCAGCATGGCGGTCTCAAGGCAGTTAGACTCCTTACATGTCCAGCCATGGAGAGGGAGAAACAGAGAAAATGGAGGAAGCAGAACCTGTCAGCCCCTTTGAAGCCCAGGCCCCAAAGTAATATAGCATGACTTCCACCATATTTTCTTGGTCAAAGCAGTGACATCCGAGTAAAGGCGGGGACGAAATTAATGGCAGTTATGTTGTAGACAAGCTACCACACTGAGCTTGCCTGTGAGGAGATGATTAGTCCGGGAGCACCACGAGGACAGGTCCTGACCTGTCTGGTTTCTTGCTGCATATCCCAATGCCTGTTACATCTCCTGACATATAATACACACGATAAATATTTATTGGATTCATTAAGAAACTGTGTCCAACAAGACTCCAAACCCAAGAGTATCCTTCAGCAAAAAACTGTGCGTGCTCTCAGAGAGACATAGTTTTAAGGATCGCTGTGGAAATTTGGGGAGGAAACCTGGCCTCAATCCTCTAGTTTGGTATTAATAGGCCATATTTATCATAAAATGGCCAAATTTCCACATCGTGTTATTAGAATGATCTCGACACCCATCTGAGAATCTACCACTACAACATGAACGCGAAGATATGAAACGAAAGGACTATTCCCATTGATTTCACACAGTCGTCCTGACACTCCTGATGAGATGGCCTGCGTGGTACAGAACCTCAGAGTTCCCTTCATCCCGCTCACCTTCAAGAGCCGGCCAGAGCCAGCCCCTAGCAGACAGAAGTGTGCCTGCTTACACCTGGGTCACACCCCAGGCTTGCTCAGCTTTCCTGAGCCGAAGGAGCCAGAACACCCTGGGCCCCATCTACAACCGTGGATAGAAGATGAACACTTCCTGTTTCAGGAAGGAGACAGAACACCAGGGAAAAGCAAACTTCCAGCATCCCTGCCTCCACCACGTACCCTCGTTTGGGCCTGGAGGTCGGAGGTTGGTGTGGGCTGCCTAGTCATGACTTTGGTACATACACGATGTCCTTAATGCGTGTCGAGATCTCTTAAAATAATAGAGCCAACATTTATTGAGTATTCAACACGGGTCCAACACTGTGTAAATCACTGTATGTAATTGATCTTCCTGAAGGGTGATTTTTGTCCCCATTTTACAGATGGAAAAACTGAGCTTTAAAGAAATGGAGAAAGTTCCTCTATTCACAGAGCTGGTAGGTGACAGAAGTAATATTTGAACAAAGGCAACTGAATTTAGAGTGTATCTTCTTTAACCATGTTCTTTAACCACAGGATGCTGCCCCTTCTTCCTCCCTGAGGCAGTGAGTATTGAGCTGGTTGATGACCAAGACTACCACCAATACACAGAAGCCTGACTGGACACTTGGAATTAGGGCTGGTATTCAGGAGGCAGAGTTCATGAAGAATCAGCCCGCTTAGCCAGTGAGATCATCCAGAGGCCCTGAGCTTCACTGGCTTTCCCTGTGGCCTGGCCTACCCTGGGTAAGGTGGCACCACTAACGAGCAAACCCTCTTATTAACTGAGTAGATATGTAATGATGCTCCTTAGTGCTCTTGTGGATGAGCGTGTTCTCCCAGAAGAGTTAATACCTACGTGAGAAGGGAAAATTCAGCTCCCTGCCAAAAAGTCCACCCTGCCTTCTTTTCCATCACTGTGCTTTAACGAATCCACCATAGGCTTTCTCTTTATACCTTGTCAGGAAGCCAAGAGTGGCATTTCAAAGGACACGTTTACCCCCGAGCAATTTCTCTCCTCCACCACCATGTGCTCTCCTCTCGTAAAATCAGACCAGACAATAAAGCTGTAAACCCGGCTGTAAGATGGATGTTCTAGTCCTTCTGCCTCCCTCCTGTCTGTGTGGCTCAGGAGCTGCGCTCTGTGAACAACAAACATTTAAAGGAAACTGCTTCGAGACGGAGACAATCACGGTTTAACAACAGCGACAAGTAAAAGGCTTTAATTGATGTAGCAGAGAGGTGAATTTGAGAGAACATATGGCCCACAAATAATGAACTGGACAAAACTGCAAGAAAAAAATCTCGACCTCAGGTTTCTGGAAAGCTCTACCTTATTCTCACCAACATCTGGAGCACATACACCAGAAATAGACTGTTTCTGCGAAATGTAACCAAACAAATCGACGGCTCTGCTCCTCATTTCAAACACTTTCGTTTTTACAATGAATGGCAAATCTATGGCCATCACTGTTAGATCATTTACAATTAAAAAATCAGCAGGTAGACAGATTATAGGAAATAAAACAGAGTTTCATATATTCTACAATCTTATCGTCTCCATCAAAAACGAGCTGCTAAAATAAACCCCAGAAGTTTTATATTTTTGTCTGCCACGTTTTGTTTTCTTACCCCTGTGTAGGACTAGAAGAACAGACCTTCAGTGGGACTTAACACAAATTTGACTTCCCCAGACTCGAGATATGGCAATTTTACGAGAAATTAAAAGCCATTTGTGGGTTTCTCATTCCCTCTATTTTTTTGTGACAGTTGGCAGATGAACTTTTCCATTCCCCAAATTCCGAAAGTGAAAAATATAAAGTTACATGTGTGTTGATCATCAAAACAAAAAAGACAAAAATTGTAACATATCTAGTGGCAGAGGGCCGCTTAATCAAAATAAGGATCTATTAACTGCTGGGCACGAAAAACTGACATCCCCCACTTTATTGTTTTCCTGTAGTTTCCTCCATAGACTTTAAACACATAGCTCAGAGAGTGAGCTTCATTTTCCTCGCCCATAAAATAAAAGTGTGGTGACCTAGCTGCCTTCCCAATTCAGACAAATTCTACAATCTATACACATACACAGTGTTATGTGTATTTATATATATAAAATATGCTGACATGTCAAGATAATTTTAAAATAAAAAAGGATTTTTCCCTGCATCTGACATGCATTTAGCCTCTCTCAGCCTTGGTCCTTAAATCTGAAAAAAAGCAAAGACCTGGAATCATGGGTGGAAAATGGGTTTCAACTTGCTTGCCAAATCTTATCCCTTGCCAGAATCTTTATGTTGAAAAGCATCGGTGAAGCTATGCTTGGGCTCAGCATAAAAGAGTGCTTATATTTATAATGAGTATTTATAATGAGTATTTATATATAGTGAGCATTTATAATGAGTAATTACAATAAGTTATAACACAAGGCAGATCATACATGATATTTCTATCGCTCTCAATAAGCCAATTAAAGTCTAAATCCTATTCCCTTTGTGAGAGATTTGGTGTGAGGACAAAGAGAAATTTGGACTCTATCCATTGGGATTTCACAGCCAAAAAAACAGAGGACCAAAGAGTTTAAATTATTTGCCTATGGCTCAAAACTTGAACCCCAGAATTCTGAGTCCAGATCTATAATACGATCACACATGACCTTCCTTAAATTCTATCAAGCTCTATGCAAGGGAATGTCTGTCTGTCTACCTGAGGTCAGTGAATCAGAGAGGATCCAGCCAGGAAGTAGAAACCTCCCTTCTCTAGGTATTTTAAAGGGAGAGAACTTAATTAGGGGTTTGGTTACACTGATAACTAAAGTTCTAAGAAGCAAAACAGGTGAAGCAACCCAGGGATTAGGAACAGAAAGTTGCTATCATCCTTTTACTGAAAGAAGACAGGGAGGGGATGATGTTCCCAGAACCATTTCAGAGGCTGTCTGGCAAGAACTGGAACAGTGGAGGGGGAACTGTGGGGCCTGGAACATGGAAGAAATGCAGCTAGTGATGAAACATGAAGACAGAGAGAGAGAGAGAAATGTTCTGTCTTCTCTCCATCCTCCCCCCTTCAATCTTCTGTAAGTGTCTCCATTGACCAGACCTACTCAGAAGCCAATTAGCTAAAGAGTCTAAGAGATATAGTTGCAGAACTGTAAGCAATTGCAGGCATGGATGAAATAATAGATAAGTAAATAAACGTAGATATGATTTCAGGCCATAAGATGAAATTAAAAGGCTACATCTACATCCTAAGGATAAGCCCAATTTTTCCTACCTAATCTATTAATTTATTCCTATTAATAGACAAAAACATCTCCCCTCGCACAAATGAAGCAAGAGAAGGTCTTTTCTTTATACTGAGTCTCTTGACTCTAGACTCATGGTCAAGGGGCAGAGATTAGCACAGAGAAGTTTTAATGGAATTTTGCACTGAAGCCAAACCAAAAACAACCTCCTATTCAGATCACTCCAACTCTTGTGTGAAGGTTTAAGACCTCGAGAGGAAAAGGAAAGTACCAGAGAGGGAGGCCCAGGAAAATAAGCTCCCCTCAGAGACCCGTAAGTTAAAGTTCTCTTTAAGCTGTAAACTAGAGATAGTTCTATAGCGACAGGATTCCCGACTTCAGGACCCAACACAAGGATTCCCAACCTGTCTACATCAGAGAGATGTTCCGGCCATCTTCATCAGAACCACTTATAGACCCTTATTAAAGACCTAAACTCAAGACCCTACATGTGACCCATGGAATTAGTAAAACTAGAGACAGAACTTGTGTACTGCATTTTTGGAAGAGTCTCTGAGATATTTGGAGAATAAGGGGTTTTGGACAAAGAAATCCTTGCCATCAACAAGAAATTCAGGATGTAGCCACCAGCACTCCTTCCAGGTGTGCTAGTGATGCCCTTGGATGATACACGTCATCGACAGCTGCCAAGAGCGTATCTCTCTGGTAATTCACAAGATGGCCCGCCCGCTGCCCAGACCTATGTCTTGGGCTCTGTTCCACCTCTGGTCTGTGTATTTACAGTTCTCTTGTCCTTTTTCTCTTCCCTGGAGAAAATGTCAGGAGCCCAACAATTCAGAATGCTGGCTCCCCCTCTCCACTGAGTCCTCCCGCAGTCCCTCTCATTTTGGCCTCACACTGAACTCCACTCCTGAAGCTGGGGGCCCCCACGCTGCCAGCTCCTCTTGTCTCCCATGTCACTGTGAAGCGGCAGAGGAACTGGCTGTCATCGATACAGCTGCCCCAGCTGTGGGTCTGGGAGGCTTGCCTGTCACAGGTGCTGGGTGCTCTGTTCCCTCTGGGGTGGACTGGGGCTGAAATGCCCAGAGGTCCGGTGCCATGTTGCACCTGATCCTGGGAGGTGAATATTCTCTTCACAGGTAAAGCCTGCAGGATTCCACTCCACAGATTTACAGCCTTCCTTTCTGCCCCTTGACAGGGGAGGGATATGGACGCAGTCTTGTTATTTGGGCCTGGTACAACAGTGTTTCTTTTCCTTTAAACAGCCTACAGGGGCCACCTTCTCGGAGATGAAAGATGAAAAGACAGTGAGATTACCTGCCAGGATCATTTAGGCTTTAATGATTTTCACGTGAGTTCTCCCAGAGACGCCAAACAGCAACCGAGTCATAGGACGCTGTTCTAATGAAATTAAAATTACTAAAATAAACTGCCAGGCATCTGGAAAGCACCGAGAACACCACATATTATGTAAACTGACATCCAAAGACTGTACACCTAGATGGCCCTTGAGTTACAATGAAGCTGTGATGCACGCTAAAGCCTTATTTTTTAAATCCTAATATCTTTGTAAGTGGATTTTAATCACTAGGTAGCCAAATCATAGTCAATATTAATTTCCTTTATGTTATCCAGCGGGTTAGTTTCTTTGTGTCGAATTCTCAAACTCACATTTACATACATTCCAGAGTTGCAAAACAAAAGAAGGACTATTCGAATGAAAAGTAAAGTTGTTTACAAATACCCAAATAATAGATTTGCCTCCTCTCTTTTACATCTAGCTGTGGTGAAGTCCATTAGAAAGAGACTTAGGATATAAAGGTCTAAATATGAATCCATTATGACTTAATGAAAATCGAGCTCTGTATATCACTCTCTTTAAAAAAAAAGAGAGAGAATATTAAACACCAAATGACATTCAGTTTGATCATGAATATTGATAATATAATACTTATTTTAAATATAATGTATTCATCAGTACTCAACCAAAAGTAAAATTAAACTCATCAGGATCGGAATAACTGTTTGGTTTTGCAAAAGTCAAGGACCCTTATTGGGTGGCTTAATGACTTCTTGTTTGTGTTCTGTTTGCATAAATTATCCATCAAGTGCAGCCATTACACCGGATGCAGCGTGGCACTTGTGGCGGAGTGAGTGCGGCATCAGGACACTCGTTAAAGGGGAATGTGATTGGAATGGAGTCATCACTCCGAGCCTGGCAAGGATCTGCTGTCTCCATTCTCCATCCCTTTGTACCGATTCCATCTGAAGTTGGAACTGGGCTCACAGACCTGGATTTTTAAAGGCCATGGGTGCACTCAAACAATAGGCGTTGTAAATGACAGCTGCTCTGCCCTGTAGCCAAGTGTGACAAAGAAAGGGGAGAAAGCCAGGATAACGGGTTTCAAGGCAATCAGACACGTCTCCAAGAACGCAGGTGCTGCGTAACGCTCTCTCCATCCATCTAGCGGTTTATGTTCCACAAAAGAAATCCCTTTTCTTAATATCGCAGACATTCTTTCCACCTCATGGTGTTACTTCCCCATAAACCGAGGATGGATCGGACCCAAGTCATGCTGTGTGTAATACTAATTAAGTAAGACAGACAAAAATAATGGCCTCCCCGTTTCACATAACACAATCATCACGCTCCAGTATGGACACATCCTGCAGCTATTCCAACCGTAATTGTATTACTCGACTCAGGAAAACCTCGGAGAATGTTGTTTACTAGAAAGAAACAAAGCAAAATGAAGTTGTAGAACACCAGAGAAACCAAATAATAAGAAGAGAGGAACTTCCCGACCGAGTGCTAAGATGTGGTGTGTCTGAGATGTACAGAGCTGAGCATATGTTGGGCTGGAATAAACAATGCAGGTGAATCTAAGGGGAGCGAGAAACGCAATCACCTCTCATTGTAATCTTAAATGGCCTGTGTACCTAGTGACAGTTCTGGTTTGGACCACTGACATTCAGCTCTGAAATAAGAAATGAAGAGCATTATCAAATGATGATCATCACCCTAATCGAGCCTTGGCTGAACCCACCCTCAAGGCTGGGACACTATCCCCAGCAGCTTAAGCTTGTCACAAATGTTACATACAAGACAGCATAACCCTGCAAGACCCACACAGCTGGGGCTCAGTGTCTGGCGATAACTAGCTGAGATTAGTCTTTAATACTCTAAACTCATACCCAAAATGGCTGAGAGGTGGTGTGCTTAGTTATAAAGTACATCCTCAGGCCTGGCAATAGCTCATGATACAAGCCTACAGATGGGTTCAAGAACATGAAAGGACACTGGACACACAGGTGACAGGAAACAGCTGTGCTCCATTTACACAGAGGACAGGAACAGAGGGAATGAAGTTTAAATTACAACAGGCAGGTGTGACAAGTATAAAAAGACAGAAATGAGGACAAATAAGTTATTAAAAAAGGGAAACATTATCAGATGCCACAAGGAGAGTGCGAGAGAAATGGCCATTAAAATACTGAATGTCAACATACATGTACATGGCAAAACAACATGTTAATTAGCATAATCAACATGTACACCGAAAAATTTTCATAAAATATCATTTTGAACAATACAAAATTGTCATTTCGGTAGACCAGCTTCATATGATTCAATAACAGTTCTGCTTTAAATCAGAACCTAGAAAGGCACCTTTTAATACTATAAAATCTGTTAAGTACTTGTAGGATGAATGAATCAATACCTGAATTCTCAAATATTTAAAAGGAGAGTATTTAACTGAACGAGCAAGAGTTTTCTAGTTTGTTTGGCCTAGGAAGCAGTCTGTTGTGTATATTTCTTTTTCTCATCTACATCGATTACTTTCTACCCAAGGCGTCTCCTCCGAGTCTGTCACTGAAGTTTCGCTCACTATTTGTAGACATTGTTAATAACCATCTTCTTCATTCTTTCATATGACCAAGAATGATGGTTAATAAAAATCATCAAGTCCATATTCTTTTCTAAATTTTTTAGATATTAATTGGAAAAACAGATACCAGTGGATCAAATAATCATGGTTGGCTTTCAAGTCTTCATGCTGGTTTTTAAACACCAAAGAGAAAAATGTTCATCTTCATTGAAGAAGCTTTAATGGCCAAGTGTACATCGAGCTTGTTGAGACATATGGTAATTCCTTAATATCTTAACATATGCCAACTCGATTCCTTCAGTTGCGTAAGCCAAAAAACCTTGCAGTGATCCTAATTTTATTTTTTATTCTGCTCACACCCCATATCCAATCTATCAGCAAATCTTGTAGCACTACCTGCAAAATATATTCAGAATGCAGCCACTCCTCACCTCATCTGCTATTCATCCTTGCACAAACTCCCAACCCCCTCCAAGGCCAAGCCATGATCCTCTCTCACTAGATTATTTTAAGAATGTCTAACTTGTCTCCCTGTTTCTGTCCTTGCCTCCCCAACACCCTATTCTCCACTGGACAGAAAAATCATCACCCTCAAAAGCTTCCATTAACTCTCCATATTGCTCAAAGTAAAAGCCAAAGTCTTAACAACATTCTAAAAAGCCACACACCCCATTACCTCACTGGGTTTTTTTTTCCTGCTACTTTCCATCTTACACGTTCTGCTCCAACCATATCACCCTCCTCCAGATATTCACTCACGTTTCACCTTCTCAGTGAGGCATTCCCCAGATGACAACCCCAGATGACAACCAACCCTCCACCAACACTCCATGCCTCCCTTCTCCACTTTATCTTTCTCTTAGCCTTTCTGGTGGTTTTTAAATATATTGACAAATTCTTAGATATTTCTCCCCTCAAAATGGGAGCCTTGTTCCATTCTTCTTGAGAATAGGCTTCACTTAGTGACTCACTTTGACAAATAGAATGTGCTGGAAGTAACGGGCTATCGCTTTGAAGACTGGATCTTAAAAAGACATTGTAGCTTTCTCCTTGCATGCTCTCTCACTCGTAGATCCCTCGCCCTGAGTTTGGATGTCAGCTGCCATGTCGTGGGGACACTCAAGCAATTCAACAGAGAGGCCCACATGGCCTCTGCCAACAGCCACAGCACTGACCCATCGTGGAAGTAGATCTTCTGGCCCCAGCCAAGTCTTCAACATACCACAGCCCCAGCCAATAGCTTGACTGCAATCTCATGACAGTTCCTGAGCCAGAAATACATCCAGCTAAGCCACTCTCAGATTCATAACCCACAGAAACTGTAACAAAATTAATTTTATTGTTTTAAGCCTCTAAGTTTTGGAGTAATTTATCATACAGCAACAGATAACTAATACAGTCCATGTCAACATCAAAAGTTATTATGTATCATATTTTGTTATCCTGTTTCTTGGCTGTCTCCCCCAAGGAATGTAAGTTCTGTGAGAGCAGAGATATTTCTCTATTTTGTTCATTACTGTGATCCCTGCACCTAAAACAGTTAAATTAATCTTTTACTTTTAATATAATGAATAAGGTGGGTATCCAAGACTCTCATACATTAATGGATCAGCAAAATGCAAGACTCAGATACATACTTACAATAGTAGCCAGAGTTTATATCACTTGGATCAACTTTAACTACACTTGGCCATAAAGCAGACACCTACCACAGATGTGTAGCAAGAATGATTACTACAGAGAGGCTCCCATTTTCCCACTGAATACTAAAGCTGTGTTCTCACAGAAAAACAAATCACCCAGCATGTAATTTGTGAGTTGTCTTCACCCAGGCAGATCTTCCTACAACCACAAATGTCCAGATTCTACATCCTAAGATTATGATTCAGGAGGTCGGCAGTGAGGCCTTGCTTTCTGCCACAGACTGAATGTTTGTGCCCTCCCAAAATTTATATGTTGAAACCTAATCTGCTATGTGACGGTGTTTGGAGGAAGGGCCTTTGGGAAGTCACTAGGTCATGAGTGTGGAGTCCGTATGACTGGGATTAGTGTTCTTATAAAAGAGACATCAGAGAGCTTCCTTGTCCCTCCCACTATGTCAGGGCACAACAGGAAGACAGCCATCCGTCATAGAGAGGTGGGTCCTCACCAGACACTAAATCTGTCAGCGCCTTGATCTTGAACTTCTCAACCTCTCGAACTATAAGGAATAAATTTCCACTGTTTGTGGTGCTTTTGTTATAGCAACCCAAACAGAATAAAATATTGTCTTAGTAGCAAAAAAAAAAAAAAATAGGAGAAAGAGTCTTCTGGGTTATTCTAATGTACAATCAAGACTGAGAACCCCTTCACTGGGTGGTAAATAACTACGAAGTTAGGCAAATCCACAGTCCACTCATACTGGAAGCTTTTCACATCAGTTCAACAACTCTGAATTCTCCTTATGCATTCGTTCATTCGTTTATTACATATTAACTTGTCAGACACTATGCTAGACTCTGAAAAAATGAAGAGCCTGGTGGAGCTCAGGGTCTGGTGCAGAAGAATAGACTCTCACCCAGTGAGATGCCCAACCCAGAAAGCCCATCATTAACATCTTAGCCCCAACCCTGCCTTTCCCATCAGAGCTTGGTCTCCTCTGACACATACACACTTTGGGCAAGAGATAGATTGGGCATGTATCACCAAAGAGACAGGGGCTGGGTGGCAGGCAGCTGACTGGAGAGGAGGGGCTGAGATCATCTGCAGTGAGCATGTGCAATGCAAAGGGAAGGAGCTCCAAACTAACCCAAGGAAGCCCAGAATTTAAGGACTGCCAAAGGGAGAAGAGCCTACAAAGGAGACTAAAGCGCAGGTTCCCTGGAGCTAAGGGACAGTAAAGTATAAAGTCCTTAATTAGAAGAACTGGAGTTCTCAGCCAGGATGTGTGGCAGAGCCTTACATCCATGTGACAGGAGTGGTGCCCAGCTTATTCAGATCTGTAAACATAACACTCTGAAAAATGACTTTCGTCCAAGCAAGGGATGCCTCTGTCCTAATAACTCTATTTAACCTTCAACTAGCTAGTTTCCAAACCGTGGTTCCAGCGCTAGTCTGCTAACTCTGGAGTCTCAGAAAATCGCTTAAATTGCTTAAGGGTCTCTGTTTCCTCGTCTATTAAGTAACAGTGTAGGAATAAATAATCTTTTAAGTTGCTTTTTCTTTTTTAGTCCTAATGCTCTACTAAAATTCTAACGATCCATTACCCAATGTGGTTCTCCGACAAACGGAGGGCACTGTGTATAGGAGAGAGATTGCAACTTGACTTTACTGGAAAGGGAAGTAAACACTGGCGGGCATGTGCTAAATTCCAGAGTAGCAGCTGACAGCATTATCCTTCATTTGGAAAATATTTCAATAGCAATTGGATGAGTTAGAACTAACACCCCCAGGCATTCCTGTAGTACCAGAGAAATGTCGGAGCTCAGACTAGGCTCAGGAGATCTTTGGGGCAACGCAATGCTCTGGGCTTCTAGGCAACTGACAGCACAGAGTGCTCACCCTCCCGTCTGATTACTCACCAGCTCGTCCCAGTGCAGGGAGGGTTTCTGAAGACTGTAGACCCACACCAACAGTCCAACACAGGGGGCTCTCCACCTTCCCTCGTGGTGAAGGCAGCAGCATGATTGATAACCATAGCAGGTGGGCAGCTGAAGGCCGGGGCGGTAGTACTCCTTGTTCCTGCTGCCAACAAATTCCCAAGAAGGAATCATTTTAAAGAGAGATTTCCAGACCTTCATCCACTCTTTCTAGGGGAAAAGAATTAGAGACTCAGAAAATTAAGAGCAAGATGGGGACTAGGGACTGTCATTCCCATCTCATTCTAAAGCAAGATGTCTCAGCCTTGGCACCACTGACATTTGGGGCTGGATAATTCTTCATTATGGGACTACTTTGCACATTGTCAGATGTTTTGCAGAATTTCCAGCTTTTACCCACAAGATGCCCATCCTCTCCACAGTTGTGACAACCAAAACTGTTTCTAGATGTTCACAATGTCCCCAAAATTACCCCCACTGAAAACCACTACCCAAAGAATGTTCCACCCCCCACACAAAAGGTCCCAGACAAACCCAGCTGTCTGAAGGCAATGCTGCCCACCATCCAGTGAAGCTTCAGTTTAAAACTCTCTGCAACAATCATACGGTTGATGCAATTTAAAAAAACTAACAAAACCTCTACAGCCAACTCCACTCTGCTCCATTCTGAAATCCTGCATCTATGTAGTAAAAGCTCCAGCTGATAGCCTGACCTTAGATGAACCTATAGTACAAAGTCAACCTGAAAGCCTCTGCTCTTCACCCCAGCCACTCAGGCTGGTACCTCCCAAGTGGTTCCAAGGGGCTCCCAAGAACAGGCTGTACGTGGACCTCAGTCCTTGTAAAAGAAGAAAAAAAGGGTGGGCTAGCAATCAGTATGGGGTTTAGAGCTCCACCTACGTCATTCACTAGCTGTGCAACTTGGGTGTATCCCTTAAGCCTTCTGAGGCTGCTTACTCATCTATAAAATGAGAGTAATGCTATCTGCCTTGCCTTTCTCAATGCATCATTGTAAAGCTCCAATACAAAGCGTTTGACATCTATAGAGCACTATACAATGGTTAGACATCAAATGCTTATTGTTATCTATGAACGTCATTGTTGTTATTACAGCAGCCCATCTCTGTGTTAACACACTCTACTGCAGGAATTTGAGAAAATGCTGAAAGACCAATTTTCTTTCATTTTAATGCTAACTTGACCAGAAGTCCTCTCTGCTTCATTTCACCACAATGTGAAATATCTCCAAGCAATTCCCAGCTCTGTACCTTTAGGATACATCGGTGAACAACATGGACGAGGATCCCTTCCCTCAAAGATTTAATATGAGGTATAAACAATAAACAAACAAAAAGGCATCAAAAAGTAAATTCTACAGCACGTTAAAATAAATGCTGTGGAGGGCAAGGCAAGAAAAATAAAAGGCCTGGTGCCAATGCATGTGTCAGAGTCGGGGCAGGTTGCTTTTCAAACGGGGCAGCCTGGCCAAGAAGTGAGCTGTGGGCACAGGTGAGGAGGCAGCCCTGCAGCTGTCAGCGGGAGGTCGTTCCAGGCACAGGGAGCAGCCAAGGCAAAGACCCGTAGGCTGGAGTAAGCCTGGTGCCTTCAAACATCAAGGAGCGGAGACCATCACATCAGGAGCAGGGGGAACAAAGGGAAAGGCAATCAGAAAGGGGATCCACCGTGTTGGAGGAGGGAGTTGGGGCACATGGAGAACGCGGAGGGAGCTCTACTCCATGCCAGCCATGGCACTAGGCACTGGGGATCCATAGTCAGCACCTGGGTCCCTGCTACCAGGAGTCGGCAAACTTTGAGGGG
>NW_011888823.1:2365838-2368719 GCF_000151845.1 Pteropus vampyrus
GGAGTCGGCAAACTTTGAGGGGGGTGTGCTACCAGAGTGGAGGAACAAAGGGGCTCTGCGAGAGCGTCACCGAATTTCTTGGCCTTGTTGAGAACCAGTTGGAGGGAGCAGTCCGTGACCCAGCTCTTTTACCACGTGTAGATTGCCCGGGCCCCTCAGATGCCCTCTTTGCCAACACCCCCCCGACAGCACCAGAACGTGGTAGACTCTCCTGCACATGGGACATCAGGTGACCCACTAAGAAAAGGAAATGTTTGTCTCCTGTTCTTGGGTAGATGCTCAGCCTGATAAAAGACAAATGTCGAAGGCTCATTTCAAGAACAAGGGGCCATAGACCAAGTTCACCTTCACAATGTCAATCCACTCACTCCTACATAACCCGCCAGCCAGGATCTGAAGGGAGACTGTGCTTCTCACTAATGGAGTGCCAGCAGCTCACCCCTGGTCCCCTCATTTCTCTCCACTCCCGTCACTGCTCCCCCTACCCCACCTCCCCCACCGCCAGGAGCAAGCCGGGGTCTTAGACTGTCGCTTCCATGCTCGTTACAGCTATCTCAGCCTTGCCTCTTCCTCCCCTAGTTAAGTGCGGTTGCGGGAGCCACTCAGTTGGCTCTGCCGGAGGGAGAGGCAGTGTAAAGCAGCAGGGGATGTGCCTCTTCCAATAAAAATTAATGGAACAAAGGCCCCCTGTGTGCTGCATGAGTTTCATCTCCCAGGGAGCTCGCCTCTCTAGCCTCTTCTCACCAATCCCCTCCTGGGCTCTCCTGTCCCCTGGGTATCTTGGGCATAGGTCAAAGGCCATCAATAAAGGGAAAGGGGCCAGGAGTAAATCTGGCCAGGGGATTCACACACGCCCAACACACACACTTATATACACAAGCAAGCACATGCACTATAAACGTGCACTCATACGTGTGCATATGCACTCATACATGTGCACGCACAAACATTTTGCACGTGCACGTACCTTTTTGGTTTCTAGTTTTAGCAAATGAAATGATTGGCAATCTCAAGGGTGGGGTAGGGGGAATTACACCATGAGGGCAGCAGGAAGGAATTATACGGAAGGACATGAGGAAGCTAAGGGTCTACAGTAAGAGTTAAGAGTCTCTGGCTTCGTTTTTTTTTTTTATTTTGCTTTGTTTTCATATACAAGCACGCCATGTGCACATTCTTGTTGCGATAAATTAAGGGCAGTATGTTTATGTACAGAACACAGCGCACAAGTAGCCTTTGACCTCCTAGTTCCCGCTCCCTGCCCCAGAGGTTGTGCTGGATGATTCTACTGTCAACTAAGTTCCTCTGGAGACCCTAAATCCCAGAATCCCCTTCCTTGTGTGGTCCTGGGTTTACATCGGCCAGGAGTGAAGTTGCGTGAGTTTGGGAGGCAAAAGGGAAGCAGCAGCCACTACGTTCTGAAGGCTACGTTGGTCAAAGGCAATGAGAGACAGAGATGCTCATTGCTGGGTCAGTTTGTCATTATTCTTCCTCTCTCCATTTGCAGCTCTACCTTCCCAACTGGCAGCCTGCTGAGCAGCGGTGACCTCAGGTAACCTCCAGACGCTCCACTGCAAATTCACAGAGATGGCGGCACGAACAGTCAACCGCCTGCCGCAGTTCCCCTCCTACAATCCTGCTGCAGCCGCTTGATGTGCGGGCTTCCAGGTCTTCCAGCTGCCCCTTGCAGACCCTTCCTTACTCAGCTCCTCCCACAGTCAAGATTAATTCTCACAGTAAATTCCTTATTCTCCATGCTTCCGTTACCCTGAGTGACTGGCTAACACGGCTGTCAATGGTGTGGTGTGCATCAGTTCTTTTTCTATGCAAAGGTGCATACCGACGCCGAGCTCTGCCTCTTTTCCTCCTTTCTCCTCCAATGTGATTATCTCAGTGAGATTTCCGTGGCAACACGTGTAAATCAACCTCATTCTTTTCCATGACTACACAATATTCCATCATATGTACCCACTTATGTAACTATTCCCATATTGGTAAACATTTCAGTTGTATCCTGGTTTACCATCCTGACAAAAAATGCTGCAGTGGCACTTTTAGATTTACATCTACGTCTAAATCTTCTTGTGGGTGATTCTTAGAGCTGGAACAATCAGATGAATAGATCTTTGATTTTTATTGTTATTATTGAATTGCCTTCCAAAGGCTTCTTTCTCCCAAATGGTCTTGTCCTGCCATCAGCTTGGTCCTTGTTCACTAAACTGGCCCTGTGTCCTAGTTTCCCTGGAGATCCAGGATTTAACAGTTCTCTGCCTGGTGGGTAGAGGGCAGTGGGCATCTGGAAGCAGGGATGCAGACATTTGGAAAGCAAGAGGTATGGTCACAGAGAGCATCATGCTAAGAAGAAATATACAACCAGTTGGTTAACAACTAAAGAAAGACAACACTGCATGCATGTGAAATGGGCAGAATGAGGTTAACACTAAGAGAATGAAAAGACTCTTCCCTTTATATGATTTCAGAGATTCCCCAACTTCCTCCAAATCACTGCCCAGGCATGCATCTATGGATACACACGTATACACATATAAACACACACACATGCATGAGCGCACGCACACACACACACACACACGCAGAGTCTGCTGCTGAAGCTTAAAATCCCTTTAAATGTTTTCTTTCACCCAAATAGAGCTAAGGTTTTAATGATCTATATCAATAAATATAGGTACATGTAAGGAACGTCACTATTTTACATGCCTTATGTCCTCTGAGGTAGGTATTATTCCCATTTTACAGATGAGAAAACAAACAAAAGTTTATAAAAGTGAAGCCAAACAACTAGAGAGTTGCAAAATAAGGATCTGAACTCAGCTTTATGAGACCGGACAACCTTTAGCCCCAGCACTGCCTGCCCAGGGGACAC
>NW_011888823.1:2368769-2376123 GCF_000151845.1 Pteropus vampyrus
CGGCTGTCAATGGTGTGGTGTGCATCAGTTCTTTTTCTATGCAAAGGTGCATACCGACGCCGAGCTCTGCCTCTTTTCCTCCTTTCTCCTCCAATGTGATTATCTCAGTGAGATTTCCGTGGCAACACGTGTAAATCAACCTCATTCTTTTCCATGACTACACAATATTCCATCATATGTACCCACTTATGTAACTATTCCCATATTGGTAAACATTTCAGTTGTATCCTGGTTTACCATCCTGACAAAAAATGCTGCAGTGGCACTTTTAGATTTACATCTACGTCTAAATCTTCTTGTGGGTGATTCTTAGAGCTGGAACAATCAGATGAATAGATCTTTGATTTTTATTATTATTATTGAATTGCCTTCCAAAGGCTTCTTTCTCCCAAATGGTCTTGTCCTGCCATCAGCTTGGTCCTTGTTCACTAAACTGGCCCTGTGTCCTAGTTTCCCTGGAGATCCAGGATTTAACAGTTCTCTGCCTGGTGGGTAGAGGGCAGTGGGCATCTGGAAGCAGGGATGCAGACATTTGGAAAGCAAGAGGTATGGTCACAGAGAGCATCATGCTAAGAAGAAATATACAACCAGTTGGTTAACAACTAAAGAAAGACAACACTGCATGCATGTGAAATGGGCAGAATGAGGTTAACACTAAGAGAATGAAAAGACTCTTCCCTTTATATGATTTCAGAGATTCCCCAACTTCCTCCGAATCACTGCCCAGGCATGCATCTATGGATACACACGTATACACATATAAACACACACACATGCATGAGCGCACGCACACACACACACACACACGCAGAGTCTGCTGCTGAAGCTTAAAATCCCTTTAAATGTTTTCTTTCACCCAAATAGAGCTAAGGTTTTAATGATCTATATCAATAAATATAGGTACATGTAAGGAACGTCACTATTTTACATGCCTTATGTCCTCTGAGGTAGGTATTATTCCCATTTTACAGATGAGAAAACAAACAAAAGTTTATAAAAGTGAAGCCAAACAACTAGAGAGTTGCAAAATAAGGATCTGAACTCAGCTTTATGAGACCGGACAACCTTTAGCCCCAGCACTGCCTGCCCAGGGGACACGGATAACGTCCCTTCCTGCACAGTAAGGTGTACACCTCTGCAATACTCTCTAAGAGCAACGTTTGCTAGAAGAAAGGGCACTGGGTTTTGGAAAAGAACAGTTTAAGAGAAGAAAGAAAGCGGGGGGCGGGGGAAGATGCCGAGGGTATAAATCCAGGAGTCATCTACTTCCTGCGCCAATGAAAAGGAAGGAGACAGAGCCAGATTAGCTCAGAGAGGAATGAGGAGGGTGAAGATGCAAGCAGAGGGTCTGCTTTCCAAGTCACGGCCGCTTCCCCTGATCCCGGTGTCAAGAACATGGCAAGACACCAGAGGCGATGGGAAAACATCGTTTCTATGGTCTCCCGCCTTCTGAAGTTTTCCTATTGCTCCAGTGTACATGGTGACAGGTGACTCTCATACCATAAAATAATTTAATCCCCACAAAATTCGCTGATTTCAGAGATCAATGACCTTGGAATAAGGAGAGAGAGAAGGAGCACAAGGAATGATGAATGAGGAGGCATGAGCTCGGGGTCGGGTCACGGCAGGTTGAGGGATTGATTGTCAGAGGGGCTGGTGCTAGAAAAGTAACATGGAAGAGAGGCTGCATGAGGAAGGACGAAGGATGCAGCACGGAAGTCTCACGGACAGTGCGGCATACGCGTGTGGACCCAACAAAGGGTGGCGTGATGGCGGCCGGGGCGGGCAAGGTTCCAGTGGAGTGGAAGCCTATGCGAATTCCTGAGAACCACAGGTCCTAAGGGGACCCAGTCCCAAACACAGATCCTGTGACAATCCTGCAGGACATGTACTCTTGCTAGGAGGCCTGAAAAATAAATCGTCCTACTGAGCTCTCATCACGCTGCCAAGTCCTGCTCATCCCGAGATGAAAAAGGAAAGATGCCCCTGGGAGTCAGCGATTAAGAAGAAAGAAAGAAAACGAAGGGTAAATGCACGCAGTGGCTGGGCCTGGGATGACCCGCAAGAAGAAGCGAGCCAGTGCTCATGGGGCAGGGTGGGCAGAGCAGCGCACTTCTGGGCTGGTGCCCGTTCAACTGGGTGCCCGTCCTGTTGCTGTCTACCCCAGGCTCCAGCAGAGGCCTGATGAAGACATGCTGGGTGGGCCGCGGGTCCCCTCTTGCCTGCAGAGCCTGTCGGTGCTGAGAGATGAGCCATTTCAGCCACAGCTACCATCCCTTGTGCTAAGCTCAGAGTTAAAGGCGGCAGTGGTGGGCTCAGGCTTGATGAAATAGAGAACATTCGGGATGGTGCTACTTATTACACTGAAAGCTTAAAAGCCACCTAAGAATAACCACGTGTATTTAAGTAATGGTACAGTGCTGGACGGAATATTATACAGCCATTAAGTGTGATAGTTATGAAGACTAAGTAGCAATATAGAAAGCTATCGTAATGTGCAACATCCACCTATGATTACAAACAGGCTCTTTACTCATGTGGATAAACCCTAGAAGAGACGATATCAAAACAACAGCAGTCATATGGGGGGTAGGATTATGGGTAATTTTTCCCCTCTACTTTCTCCATTTTCTAGCTGTTGATAGACTGGTTTGACAATGATGTAGAAAGATAAGGAAGGAAAGTGGTCTGGCTGTGAACTGAGGTGCCTGTGATGAAACTAGGTCACCGCACAGTGTTGGTTCACAGTGAGTGTGAGAACCAGACCCCACACATACACACAAACAATAGGAAGACACACACTAGACATGTGTGACGCACACTCCACACAACACACACAACGTATACCATGCACACACATACTACATAGTCTATACACACAGTGCACACACGCACCACAAAGGAACACTCATGCGCCTTCATGTCCATGTGCATTTCACATGAGTACCGGCTGATGTAAGAGTTTGCTCTCAGGGATTCCAGTTAGCAGGGGTGTGGGCAGAGCTCTTTCTTTTGCCTTCACAGGAAACTGAAGTTTGCTCTCCAGGCAGTACTTGCAATGAGCCACACGGGAGCCCTAGACCAGTTCCCACTCCACAGGATCTGGTTACCTGAGAGCAAAGTTCTGCATGTGGCAATGGATCAGACGCACAATGAGAATCCTGACGGATACCTCCAGAAAAGCCACGAACTTTGTTTGGGGAAGTCCAGCCCTCGTCCATGCCATGTAGAACATTCCCTCTTGTCTCTCTTGCACAGACTGGTTCCTGCAGCTTTATTTGCTCCAAGAAAGTGTGCTGACACACATGAAGTCTGCCTGTTAACAGTCGTCTCTCATTTATGATGCTGGTATCGGCCTTGCTAGAGTCTTCCAGCATTTCACATTAGGCACGGTACATTGTGTGTATATAAATCAAATTAACATACACTGTCACTGCCCAGTTGAGCAGCTGGATTCTTTGTGTTAGATTTCATAGTTAAAATGAAACACTTTTCCATTACTAAATTGCAGCTCCACTGGGCAACTGCAATGGTTACCTGCCAGAATTAAACCTGATGATGCCAGCCCTGTCTCGAAGCGGCAAATACAAACGGGATTTACAAAGTGTCTGAGGAGTTCTAATTGACACCAAAATAAAACACTGATGGTGATTCACATCTTTGAACCAAAAGCGTGCAGTTCGTATGAACTCAGCATCATTGGTAAGTCTATACCTGGCCCCGCTGGTTAGAGCAGGGTGCTATGAAAGCCAAGATTAATGTTCTGTGTGTGGCCTAATTAGTTTCCTCAGCTCATGGTCAAGGGGTCTCCATTTTCTTGTACGTACATGCCATGCTGCCACATGTGGAACACCAAGTACACGCAGTGCACTTCACAGGCATTCTACACCATCACTTTTCCAAAAGAGTCATCAGTATTATGAGCCCCAGGATGCCCATGAGGAAATTGAGACCAGACTCAAGAAGACTGTGACCTAGTGACACAACCAATAAAGGACATAGCCGGGACTCAAACGAGGATCTGACTTAATCCCAAATCTCTGTTCCTTCCTCTGTGTCAGGCCAGTACGGCTGGCCCGGCGCAGACCCATGACCGCTGGAAGCAGCGGAGGCTGCGAGAGCATGCTTCGCCAGTGATGGATTGGTGGTGGCATCCCGCCACAGAACATACATCACGGTTATTCTCAGTGCACCGAGCGCCTGCCCTGAGGACCCCAGATGCCCTTTTCCTGGTCACGTGCGGTATATACAGTCCACGTACGAGACCCGAGGTTACAAACAGGCAAAGCTTCCACTCCACCGCCCTGTCAGGCCCAGACATCAGGACCATTCATCGCCTTCCATCAGCCTTAACACTTTGCAGCCGGGTTCCACTTGCATGTTGCCCTCAACTCTTCGTGGGCTTCAGGTGGCTCCCGGGCCTCTGTAAACAGCCCTCGCCCCACCCCATGTGTGCCAGGCCGAATCGGCTTTAATCTCTGTTCCATAACTGCTATGCTGTCTCCTACCTAGGCCCACCTGCAATACTCACAGCATTTCACAGCCCCTTGAATCTGCCCAATACCTGAGCCTCAAGTCATACGGCAACAGCATATAGAATCCTGTGCCATGAAAGTGTCGACACAGTAAGAAAAAGGAAAGGCAATCAAGTCCACGCGGAGCCCGGAGAGCACAGGACTCTATTCTTAGGAGGGCAGTGCCATTTCGGTTTCCAGGGCCGAGGACTGTAGATCTCTCTTCGTGCATGCAGAGTGTATGCAGCTACAGAAGAAACGCCATGGGTCGGGACACCTCCAATTGGATGGCCCTAGCTACAGCGATTACCCACATATTTTGGTAGGCCACAGAGTAAAGGAATTATGAGTTTGGGACCGGAGATTCTTTTCTCTGCCAAAGAGCCGTTTCCCTGCAGGGCGGTAGCATCCACTTTCCAGTCCAGATAGATCAGTGTTGCAATTAAGATGTTTAGCAGAGCGGGCCATTTCAAGGGCGACCTCAGTGGGTGTCTACACCTTGTGGGGGAGGGTGGGCGTTGTTAGGAAGCTTGGTATCTGACCCTCGGCTCAGTGAGTTCATAGGGTGATCGGGCCCTCAGGCTGACTCAGTGTCCGTGCGGCTGCTATTTGTGGAACTTGATTAATAGGCCTAATGTCAGTGTTCTTGCAGCAGACAGTGTCATTTGATTCGAGCGGTTGACATTCGTGACTTCCAGGCAGTGTGGACTGGTGGCAAAGACCCGGACCCCAGATTCCACGTGCATCCTAACCCCAGGTCTGCTGTTACTCTCTGTCTGACCGCCTGAGCTTCCTTATGTGCAGAATGAATTTAAAAGCCACATCCAGGCTTCCTTTTTGGGGTGATGAAAATGTTTTGGAACTAGATAGAGGGGCTGGTTGCACAGCACTGTGAATGCACTAAATTCCACGGACCCGTTCACTTTAAAATGTTTCATTTTAGGCTATGTCCAATTCACCTCGATAAAAAGAGAGTTTTAGGTAGTACCCACATCATAAGGTTCTTGGAAGGATTTAAAGTTAACATATGTAAAGTTCCTAGGACGATGCTGGCCATGTAAGCGCGGGTTATCCTAGTCCAGGAAGCACGCTGGGCAATTCGCACACATTAAATCTTCATGATCACCATGAGCTCGGCACTGCTATTATTCCCATTTTGCAGATAAGAAAACCAGCATTTGGAGGATTAAAGTGCTATTCCAATTACTATGGCTCTGTAGAAAACTACCCCAAACTTGAGATGTAGCGAAGCCATTTATTAACCTGTGGGTTCTGTTGCTCGGAAGTGCAGACGGGGCACAGCTCTACAACACCTGGGGCCTCAGCTCAAGGCTGGGGGCTGGAGTCATCCGGAAGCCTGTTTGTGCATGCATCCGGCGCTTGGTGCTGGCCATCGTCTGGAAGCCGCAGTTCCCCTCCACAGGGGCCTCTCCATGAGGCTGCTCTGTGATGGTTTCTTTAGAGCATGGTGGCTGGGTCCCCAAGAAAAAGGTCCCCAGGGAGGGAGGACCTGCTGGAAGCCGGATCGTCTTCACAACCTACTTCATGCGGCGTCACCTCCTGCGCACTGGATTCACAGAACCGGCCCTAAGGTCTTACCCAGGCTCAAGAGGAAGGAAAGCAGACTCTGCTTCTCGATAGGTAAAGACGAGTCTAGGAGAGCACGTGGACCAGAAATACTGCTGTGGCTATTACTGGACAATGTGACCTGCCACGAGGACCTTACTATGGCCACCTTGGCAGTCAGAGAAGGAGCTAAGGAGTCCAGACTTTGACACCAAAGCCCAGTTCTTACCTACTGGGTGCTGAGTCGCCCTGTGTTCATCTACAAAACAGATAATAAAAGCTACTCCAGAAGGCTATAAAGATATGTTAATGTATCGGGGCCTTAGTTTCCGAAACTTTAAAATGAGATTAATAAAAGTCCCAACCTCTTTAGGTGGCTATAAGGATTAACTTATTGTCAATAAGTAAAAGTGATCAGAGGACTGGAATATTCCTATCAATGGGTCGATACATTCTCTTCCCAGTAGAACGGGCTACCTGGGAAACCAAATTAAGATCAGAAGTTTCTTTGCTTAGGATCATCTGTAAGGGCTGTGCCTGATCACTCAGATTTAGACCTAAAAAGAAGAAAAGAACTTTTATCCTTGTCCCATACTCTGTGAACAGCACACTGGCCAATGGCTACTCTCATTCTTTTTTCCTTTCTTTTAACCTTGTTGTTGCAACATCACCTCATGTGGCAATTAATTAGATTACTGCTTATCTTATATTAATTATTGTGCAATAGTGTCTCCCCCGTGAGATTTTCAGAAAAACCCTAGTTGGCAGCAGATTTTAAAACCTCTCTTAGGGAAGATTAATTTCTAGGAAGATTTTCACATAACAGCTAATCTCTCCCATTTCCGGTTAACTCGTCCGTTTTCCTTCCGGCCATGAATGCTTCTGGTCTTGCTTCTTAATTCTGGAGGTCGTATTTCATTTGGGTCCTGCAACTCGTGTGCAGGCGACATTCCACTTGAGTCACATCATTAAATGGAGCAATTGAGTCACTGCCACCCATAGTAATAACACGTTCTGACAAAAACATGAAAGATAGCGTATCTCTGTCTTAACTCATGTGAGTATCAGTAGAGGGGAAGAGAGTAAATTCTTTTAAAATACAGACAGTATCTTTTATCAATGGAAAACTGTCATCCAGTCTCTCTTATCTCTTTGTGCAGTGACAGCAGGATTTATCTTTCTTAGACGCAGCCTCCAAATGAAGATCATGCCTGTTCGGCCAAGGTGAGTAGTTTGTCATTGTTGGGCAAGCAGACACGTTTTACATAGATGTT
>NW_011888823.1:2376173-2381820 GCF_000151845.1 Pteropus vampyrus
GCTAATCTCTCCCATTTCCGGTTAACTCGTCCGTTTTCCTTCCGGCCATGAATGCTTCTGGTCTTGCTTCTTAATTCTGGAGGTCGTATTTCATTTGGGTCCTGCAACTCGTGTGCAGGCGACATTCCACTTGAGTCACATCATTAAATGGAGCAATTGAGTCACTGCCACCCATAGTAATAACACGTTCTGACAAAAACATGAAAGATAGCGTATCTCTGTCTTAACTCATGTGAGTATCAGTAGAGGGGAAGAGAGTAAATTCTTTTAAAATACAGACAGTATCTTTTATCAATGGAAAACTGTCATCCAGTCTCTCTTATCTCTTTGTGCAGTGACAGCAGGATTTATCTTTCTTAGACGCAGCCTCCAAATGAAGATCATGCCTGTTCGGCCAAGGTGAGTAGTTTGTCATTGTTGGGCAAGCAGACACGTTTTACATAGATGTTCTGGTGCACACACGCCATTTGTCATCGATCCCCATGTCCTCCAGGGTGTCCTGAAGCCCTCAGAGTTGGCCCATTTCTCTCACAAACAAGAGAGTCCCATGTTCTCAAAGTCTGCTCCTCAGAACCCACGTGAGCAAAGTTCTCCTGACACAATCTCTGCATTCGACCACATTAGCTCCATGCAACTGCTTCCTTAAGAACTGAGGGAAAGCTTGGCTAGAAAGTTCTCCAGTGGGATGAAACGGTCCAGTTTTGAGCCAACATTATGAAGAAATCTTTCCTCCAGCGAAGAAGACGCTGCCACTAGCACATCTCTCTAGGCACCAACAAGAAGCAGTTTCTTCTTTTCACTCTTTGGTTTTGAAAAGTGTTTCTATTTTTCTGTAAACCCAGCGTTAGCTCTTTATGGGTTTGCTTCCCCCATAATAACAAGAGAGTGATCAGTATCAGGATAATAACAATAATTGTGTTAACATGTACTGAGCATTTACTTTGTGCCAAGCACCATACTACACATTATGTGTCTTAACTTATCTAATCTTGGTAACAGCCTGTGATGTAGCACTACAACTGCCCCCATTTTACAAACAAAGAAACTGAGACATAGCGACCTGAGACACAGAAATTACCTAGCTAGTAAGCAGCAGAGTATGTGAAGCCTTGACGCCCTTTTGCTCAAAGTAGAAGTGTCATCTCTACTAAGCTCAAAGTGAGACCAGACCCAGGGTCACAGGGAAAACTTCCCCCATGCAGATCAAATCACAAGGTCTTCTGAGCAGAATCTTTTAGCTGAGAAAGTTTGGAAGCACTGAGTCAGGATTTGGGGTTAACTTAAGCCAAAAAAGGAATGCATTCAAAGAATACTGAGAGACTTACAGAACTGGAGGGAGATGGAACCCCAGACCTCAGGAAGAACAGCAGCTCAGAGATGGCCTCTGAGGCAGTTCCACTGATGACCGGGCTCTCCTGTAACTGCCCTCGCCTGGCTCTTGTCTTACTTTGAGTCATCTGCCTAAGCTTGAGGGCCCATTAGAGGAAACTTGTGGTGAATTCTGATTCAGGGGATCAGTGGCAACAAGCTTTGAAAGATAACTACAGATCACCTTGTTACTTTTAAGCGCATTTTGTAAACTATGAAGGAACTCTATACAAAAGTGAGCCGCCATTGGAAGCATCAAACAACCCGGGAAGGGATGTAAGGCAACCATCATTTTTCATGCTACAGATCAAGACTCTGAGACATAGAAAGGTTAGTAATTTCTAGGAGACCCTCCAGTTAGAGTTGAACCTCAGGTATTCTAACTACCAGGTATCACTTTTCTAAGCCACAGTATCCCCTGCAGAGCTAAGTGCCAAACTAGAGTAGTTTTTCTCTCTCTGTAGTTTAGAATCTTGAGCCTTTGTTTCTCATTCCTCTCCCCACTCCGCACACACAGGCATGATGGCAAATACACTTATTCCCTAGCCCTCACCAGAACAAGGGCCAAGCTGCACGATACAAGGACCCTCCCTGCAGGGAAAGGAGGACTGAACCACTGAACACGCGTGCTGGTGCTTTGTCAATAGTGACAGGCCCCCGGCTGCAGAATCTGCTCTCCCGCCAGAGATACCAGGGGACACCATCTCGCCAACATCCTGCACATCCCGGGCTACGAACAGGCTCTCCCAGCTCACAGTCGTGTCTGTTTTCCTGGCGCAGGCCTGGGGGAGGGAGAGGTTTTATTAGATGCAGCAGGGTGCGTGGCTCAAGGAACACTTGAGTGGTTCCCAGTCAGGCATGAACGTGTGTAGCTGAAGGTTCTGGGCTGGTGGTGGGGAGGGAGAGAGGGAGGGAAGGAGGCAGAAGTCTCTCCCTTTCACATCTGGGAGAGCACCTGGCTGCGCTCCCCAAAAGGCAAGGCCGTGGGGAGAATCGGGGCTGCTCAGGACCCCATCAGAGTTCACGAAGTAACATTCACTTATGGTAATGAACGCCCAAGGTTATTTCATCATTACTAGTGGAGCAGATTGGCCTGAGACAAGCTGACGTCACAAAACACCCTTAAAATCTCTCTGTCTTGAAATAGGCAAGGGAAGAGAATTTATTATTATTGTTCCTCAGTCACAAAAAAAGAGAGTAAAAATGAATGAAGGTCACCATTCCCTTTACAGCTGATCGACCTACCTTGCTCTGTGTTCCTGTGGCTGCATAGTAAATGGAAGTAGGAAACAGAGGAGGATATTAGATGATTTTCTGTCGTTACTTTCATTTGCCCCAAGAGGAGAAGGGACAGTCCATTTAAAAAAACTGGGCTATTCTATCACAATGCTTCTTGTTTAAAATTTAAACGTCACTGAATGATGCTCTAGAAGCACTAAACATAACAGGGACTGGGAAAACTACATTATTTCAAAAATAATAATCCCAAACATACATATAGTTTAGTGCTTTAGTTTTCCAAAATTTGTGTATATAAAATTTAGCCACATAGACATAAATATGATGTACATGTATATAACACATATATTCACATATATAACATAGAATATATATAATATGCATGTATATTATATATTTCTATATAAAATATGTATGTAAAATTACTTGGCCTTTACACAAACTCTGGAGAGTAGATGGATAAAACTGAGATTCGGTTCAAGTGTCTTGCCCCAAGACATGCAGCTAGAATGGCAGAGCCACTTAACTTAGTTTTCTGACTTCAAGATCAATGCTCTTTCCTCATGACTCTTCATTTTTTCATGTACTAGCCCAAGACACATTAAGAGGTCTCAAAAACTTATCCTGTGGCTCGTCTAAATGAAGCATGTGTGCCTAAGTGCATTGGTGGCACGTGTCCCATGGTGTCAATGGAGAGTCTGCAACAAAATGTCTACAATGAAACAGCATGAAAACAAACCCTGAATTGGTATAGATCCCTCGGGAACAGAAAGTTCAGGGTCAACGGCTCTGGAAACATGGACATATATTTAAAACAACAGAATTTTCCCTGTGAGAAGGTGCTTAGCATCGAGGGTGTTAGAAGTATGCAAGAATGTGTGAGAGGAGGTCCATGTGCCTGGGGGGAAGGGTCTTCTTTGGGCCCCTCACCCAGACCCAGCCTTCCCACTGACTACACCCAGGTCTGTTTTTATTCTAAAGAAGCCATGTCTGTGGCCCTTGCTGTCCAGATGAAGTATGAGTACAAATGATGTCTGTGTTAGCATCGATCTGCAATGAGTACAGCTCTGAGCCCACATCTGTTCTCATGGCACGAGAGCCTCCCCTCAAATCTCCCTTGATTATGTCAGGGAGGCCCTGGGTGTCCTCTTTGTTCTTGATCAAGCCTGTGGAGTTTCTTCTTCTCCAGCCCCCTAGGCAAGCTCCAGACCTCAGCCTGTGGCCCAGTACCCTCAGTGAGGCTTTGCTGGGCTCAGCCACCTCTCCAGTGGCCTGCCTGGTTCCCGCATGGGGACCCTCAGTACCAGAGCTACGTGGAGATCTAGGAGGAGTTGAGAGAAAAGTGCCCTTATCCCCAATTCTGTGTCCCTCTGTCACCTGGGCCTTAAATCAACCCTGTGTGTGCCCAGAGTTTCACAAAGTCTTTCAGCCCTAACTCAGCTTGAGTAGACAGATAACCAGTCTTCTCATCTCTCATAGAACTCCTTCTCTATGAGAAAATTCTTCCTTCCCTTTCCAGCCTGGCGTCTTCCCATCCCAATAATAACTCTTAACAATGGACACCAGCGTGAGTCACCGGCCCACCAGATCGACAGCCAGAAGTAGGTCAGGCAAGGTGAGAGGTGTGAAAAAGCCAGGACAGGGAAGCCTGGAATATTCTCGGAGGGCCGCCTGGTGGAGGCAATACTTTGGATTCCTAAAAACATAAGACTCAGACCAAAAGATAAAATAGAACATGTCAGGCCCAAGAATCACTTGATCTTGATTTGTTCACAAGAGATCAATTAAAGCCATAGCTTAAAGCGACATCATATGTGAGTGGACAGAACCAAGCTATCTAATTCAGAAATAAACAAACAAACAAACAAACAAAAAACCTTAACTGTTAGAGCCTTATGCTAACCAGCTTTTTACCCCTCTTTACTTCTCAAAGTACAATCCAGTCACCCCTCGTATTTGTTGAATCCATTTTCTGACCGGGCAAGACCTCTCCTCTAGGAAAATACCAAGAAAACATTAAATCTGACATAATATGCTTTCGTTGCCTTTCTGGTCCCCCATTTCCCTGCTTTTGGTACCAACTTTGAATGGTATGGTCAGGGTGGAAGGAAGATGCCTTGGAATATAAAACCCTAGAAAGCCTACTCTGGATGGATGCAGAACCCAACCCCAAAGTCCTCCAATGATTGGCTGTATCAGTCAATAGAGTACAGTTTATGTCCTCACTTAACATTGTCCCTAGCTTCTGTGACTTTAAGTGGAAGACGCATAACCAAACCAATTGTACCATGGGCCAATTGATATAAACAAGCGTTAAGTTCCTACAGCATCTCATCAACGTTTTAACGAAATTATGCTGAACAAAACGACGTCATCCAAGGACCTGCTATATTAGCAATCTAGTGAGATCAGAGATAAGGCAGAATCCGGGCATTTTTACTGCAGGGTGGATCAGCGCTTCAGAGTCTGATGTTTCAAAATAGACCCTTTTCTGGGCCCCAAATCCGCATTCTTACATGTTAAAGCTTCCAACGACTTAAATGTGAGTTCCATGCATGTCAGGCCTGCAGGATTGGACCCAGTGGGAGTGTAAAGTGACAACATAATAGAGAAAAATCACTTTAGCAGGCAACAGTGACAGCTGGGCAGGCATTAGAAAAAAGGGAAAAGGCCTCGGTTTAGACAAATTACTGAATGAAATGATCACATGAAAAGCCCTTTTTACAGCTGCCACTAAGAAATCCAGAAAATATAAAACATGTGAAGGAATTTTTGAACCTTTTTTCCCCATTAAAGGTGTGGTAAATAGTTAAATTGCACTAAAAAAGATCTTCGGTGTTCTGAGTCATGGGCCCAAATGGAAAAATGTGGCAATTTGGGTTTTTCACATCAATTACACTACAACCAATAAAACATAAACAATGAACGGAAAACCTGGAAAATTCCAAAGCTTATTTCAGAGTCTCTACAATTATACTCAGATCCTCTCATTTCAATGATTTTTGACATCTCATTACCCTGCATTATACTTTTACAGATT
>NW_011888823.1:2381870-2390836 GCF_000151845.1 Pteropus vampyrus
GGGCCTTAAATCAACCCTGTGTGTGCCCAGAGTTTCACAAAGTCTTTCAGCCCTAACTCAGCTTGAGTAGACAGATAACCAGTCTTCTCATCTCTCATAGAACTCCTTCTCTATGAGAAAATTCTTCCTTCCCTTTCCAGCCTGGCGTCTTCCCATCCCAATAATAACTCTTAACAATGGACACCAGCGTGAGTCACCGGCCCACCAGATCGACAGCCAGAAGTAGGTCAGGCAAGGTGAGAGGTGTGAAAAAGCCAGGACAGGGAAGCCTGGAATATTCTCGGAGGGCCGCCTGGTGGAGGCAATACTTTGGATTCCTAAAAACATAAGACTCAGACCAAAAGATAAAATAGAACATGTCAGGCCCAAGAATCACTTGATCTTGATTTGTTCACAAGAGATCAATTAAAGCCATAGCTTAAAGCGACATCATATGTGAGTGGACAGAACCAAGCTATCTAATTCAGAAATAAACAAACAAACAAACAAACAAAAAACCTTAACTGTTAGAGCCTTATGCTAACCAGCTTTTTACCCCTCTTTACTTCTCAAAGTACAATCCAGTCACCCCTCGTATTTGTTGAATCCATTTTCTGACCGGGCAAGACCTCTCCTCTAGGAAAATACCAAGAAAACATTAAATCTGACATAATATGCTTTCGTTGCCTTTCTGGTCCCCCATTTCCCTGCTTTTGGTACCAACTTTGAATGGTATGGTCAGGGTGGAAGGAAGATGCCTTGGAATATAAAACCCTAGAAAGCCTACTCTGGATGGATGCAGAACCCAACCCCAAAGTCCTCCAATGATTGGCTGTATCAGTCAATAGAGTACAGTTTATGTCCTCACTTAACATTGTCCCTAGCTTCTGTGACTTTAAGTGGAAGACGCATAACCAAACCAATTGTACCATGGGCCAATTGATATAAACAAGCGTTAAGTTCCTACAGCATCTCATCAACGTTTTAACGAAATTATGCTGAACAAAACGACGTCATCCAAGGACCTGCTATATTAGCAATCTAGTGAGATCAGAGATAAGGCAGAATCCGGGCATTTTTACTGCAGGGTGGATCAGCGCTTCAGAGTCTGATGTTTCAAAATAGACCCTTTTCTGGGCCCCAAATCCGCATTCTTACATGTTAAAGCTTCCAACGACTTAAATGTGAGTTCCATGCATGTCAGGCCTGCAGGATTGGACCCAGTGGGAGTGTAAAGTGACAACATAATAGAGAAAAATCACTTTAGCAGGCAACAGTGACAGCTGGGCAGGCATTAGAAAAAAGGGAAAAGGCCTCGGTTTAGACAAATTACTGAATGAAATGATCACATGAAAAGCCCTTTTTACAGCTGCCACTAAGAAATCCAGAAAATATAAAACATGTGAAGGAATTTTTGAACCTTTTTTCCCCATTAAAGGTGTGGTAAATAGTTAAATTGCACTAAAAAAGATCTTCGGTGTTCTGAGTCATGGGCCCAAATGGAAAAATGTGGCAATTTGGGTTTTTCACATCAATTACACTACAACCAATAAAACATAAACAATGAACGGAAAACCTGGAAAATTCCAAAGCTTATTTCAGAGTCTCTACAATTATACTCAGATCCTCTCATTTCAATGATTTTTGACATCTCATTACCCTGCATTATACTTTTACAGATTCATTTTCCAGAATACATAAAAATGACTTAATGCATCCTCAGAACCATCTCAATGACCTAATTGAAGTGTTCTATCGGCCACTTAAAAATAAAGCAGATATTTCCTTAATAAAAATTCTTGGGGTGAGGGAGGAATGGAAGGAAGCTTATGTTGTGAAAAAAAATTTTTTTTTTAATATAAGAGGCAGCATGATGTAGCAGGGTGGGGATACCCAAGTGGAAGTTAAGAGATCTAGTTTCTGGTATTAATTCTGCCACTAATTTGCTGTGTGATTTGGGGCTACTATTAACCCTCCGTGGGCCTTGGTTGCCCTAAAATGAAGAAGTTTAAAAGGATGCTCTCAAGGCCCCTTCACGTGCTGACAGGCAGTGCTCTTGGAAACTTCCTCAAGGGAAGACCCCTTTAGAATATGTACTCCTGACCTAATCATTTTCAAATTTGGAAACAAAAACAACTTTAAATTCTCTGTTTCTTTGTCTATATACCCAGTTTCACTATGGAGAGGGATCTGAGAGAGGGCCACATAATACAATGATGTCTTCTTGAGCAGAACCCCATTTTATAAAGGAACTCCCAGAACCACCTCAGATTTAGTCCAAAGATATTTTCAGAAAACTTCCCAGCTCCCATGGAGAGGATCTGGGGAATCCCTTAGTTTGCAGGATGAAGGCCCCTGCAGAACATGTTCAGCTTCTAAAAGCCAGGCCAGAGCCAGCCAAGAAATGTCCCAGCCAGCCTGTGTCTCCTAGCCAGAAACATATGCTTTCAGAAAAAAAGAAACGATGCATATTCAGGCTGTGAGAAAACAGATATACAAGAAAGACATTATCCAACATTGGGGGCTTTTTAAAAGTTCTTTTAAGTAGTCCTTGATTTGGAGAGATGGAGGAGGAAGAGGGAAGGACACGCTCAGGTGTAGACCCTTTCTGGTCATGCGTCTTCCTTTTCTCTAGGGCCTAGCCCAGTGGGTCTCAGCCCTGGCTATGCACTGAAATCATGGACAGAGCTTTAAAGAAATATTGATGCCTGAATCTTGTCCTCAGAGATTTTGATCTTATTGTTCTGGGTACTGGGATTCTAAACTTGCCGCCTCCCGCCTCCCACCCCCACCCCCATCCCCAACCCCTGAGCCAAGGTAATTCAATTGAGCAGTCAACTTTGAGAATCACTGTGTTAGTCCCTCTAATGCACGGTGTTTCCAAACGTGACCAAGCATCAGAGAAGACCATGATTGATAGATCTCACCCTAGAAATTCTAACTATGTAGATATGGGGTGAGGCCCCAAACTACATTTCTGATAGTGAAAGTGTCACACTCATTGAATGAGTCACCATCCAGATGGGCTGGGAAGGGAATTCCAGGCACAAGTTGGCAGGATGGATCTGGAGTTTGGAGCAGAGGATGGGAGGTCAAAACTGGAGTCCCTCTCTGAACTAACGAGAGTCACCACTCTGGGTGTTGACCCTCCAGGTGGTAGCATGGGGTGAGCTGTGAAAGGTGCCAGTCCGGTATACACAGGAGTTGGACTTCTCCTGAGATTGTCCACCAAGATGGCATCTTAGGTACAGTGCATGTGGATCCCTATTCCTTTTCACTTTCTGTTTGGAACTGTTTGAGAAATGTCCTCTTAAACATAAATATTCAGCTGGCAGCTAGGAACCCAGAATGAAGAAGTGAGAAGCAAACATAGTGTGGATGGTAGTAGAGAACATAAAGATTTTTCTATCTGTCTTATCTCTACCACTAGAGATCAGAGGTTGTGGAGGGTAAAAGACAGGACAGAGAAGCCAGGAGGCAATGACAGAGCATAAAGCACATGTGCTGGCAATGTGGTGGAAGGGAGTATGAAGGATGTACTAGGTATCACAACTCCATGACATGACGTTAGGCACTGACTCTCTCAGAGGGTCAGAGATACCCAAGGTGCTGAGCTCCTAGCCAGAGGAAGGAGGAGGAAGAGGAAGAGAAAAGAAAGAGGAGGCGGAGAATTATAAAACTAAAATACGTACCAGGAAACCCAAATTTTTTTTATATGCAGATGCATTCATTACTGAGAGGAAATTTACTATAGTGTACTATGACAACTGCACAGTGAAAACAAGCATCAAAAGCATCAATTAGACTTTTAAATAGCCTTTTGAGCTGAATGCCAACAGCCTCTTCATGTCCTACCCTCATCATTCATTGGCTTTGGTCATAAGTTAGGTATGCCGACATGATTATTGTCCAGTAAGGACTGTGGTGGGATCAGTATTTCAGCTTGATTGAATTGCTTTGTCTACAAAGACATGGAAAGCACATTTCCTTACTCAGTTCCTCCATACACATCATGAAGACACATTCACAAACATGGCTGAGCCTATGACCCAGCATCTAAATAGAGACACTGAAAACTGGGGCTTGCTCTGTATAGAACATGCCTCAGAGTTGTCCACCCAAGGGACAGAAGATGACAGGACTTATCCACCACCTCCTTTCCTGCATTGACAAGGATCTCCCCATTGGAAAATGTCTTAGTCCACTCAGGCTGCTATAACAAAATACTATAGAGTAGGTAGGTGACTTAAAAACACCAGACCATTATTTCTCACGGTTCTGGAGGCTGGAAGTCCAAGACCAAGGTGCTGGCAGTTGGTATCTGGTGAGAGCCTACTTCCTGGTTCGTAGTCAGCCACCTTCCTGTGCGTCCTCACATAGCCAAAGGAATGAGGTATTTCTCTGGGGTCTCTTTTATAAGGGCACTAATGCCATACATGAGGGTTCCACCTCATGACCTAATCACCTCCCAAAGCCCCACTTTCTAATATCATCGCCTTGGTGGTTAGGATTTCAACACATGAATTTGAAGGGAACATAAGCATTCAGATTATAGTAGACAATAACTTGCTTGCATTTCCAGGCAGTATGTGCCTGAGTGCCAGGTGGGCTCCCGTAATGTCCCACACCTCATTATCAGAAAAGCCCCAGAGAAGCAAGTGAGGAATACACAGTCATAATAGGGCACACCCGCATGGTGCTGCAGCAGTACGAGGTAGGCAAAGAGGATGGGACCCAGGCGTGAAAGCTGCCCGATACTGTCTTTCACATCTCAATGCGAATGTAAGTAATATGTTACTTATCCCAAACATTTTTGCCTTTTTTTTTGTTTATCATCAATGTCAATTTATCTATCCATAATCAAGTCTTGAATATATTTAGCATGCAAAGGCGAACTCTCAGGGTCCCTGATATTGGATCACTCCTACTCTGCCTTTGGGTGTAAATCGGATGTCAACATGTCATCAAGGTTCTGGAGTCATCAGGTTTAAGAGGTACTGCCTCGAGAACCGCCCAACCAGTGGGAAGATGACATTAGGATCTCATGTGGAGATGGCACTAACTTATGCCATCCACATTTGGGCAAATGAAGCCTATAAATCAAGCCTAATCAAAGCTGTTGTCTTCAAGCCCAATGAGATAAGAATTTGAGTGAAGCAGCTCTGCTGGTCATGAAATTCTCATTAGCCACAATAGAAAAAGCAGACTCAATTCAGGAGGAGAAGCCCACACTCTCGGATGGGTCATTATATTCTTCGAGGCAAACTTCAGTTTCATCCTCCCCACTCCTGACTCTCCCTGACTTCAGAGAGCCAGTGGTCACAGTCTCGCCCCTACGGAGCTCTAAACCCATCTAAGGACATGGACCACTGATAAGATATTTCAAGGTATGTCAAACATTTTACAGAGTCATTATTAAATGTGGCCTGATAATCAGGGCAAACTTTGTAGGGCCTTGTCTTCCGTTCCAGCTGATACATCTACACTTTAGAAGTATGCCCACCAGCTCATACCCAGCCTATCCCAGTCATCCTCAAACTGGTCTCTTTGTGCACTTTCTCCCACATCGGCCCAGCCTCAGTGGGCCAATTAGGGTTCCAAAGCACCTTTGGACTGTGTCATTCCCAAGTGCCATCTGGATTATGTCATTTCCAAGTTCAAATAGCATTCGGCAGAGAGAATAGCAAAAGTGCCTTAGTCTGGCATTCAAGACCTTAACTTGACTTTCCAGGCTTTTTTCCCTTAATTACCCCTATACGAACCCTATGGTACAGCCGTGAGAACTAACACACACATACATGACTGAGCAGTCGGAGCCCAGTCCATCCTAAGCCATCACCATGCTCTTCATCCCAGAGCCCACCTCACTTCTTCACCCCTGAGATGAGTGTGGGGAGCCCTTATTCCCTATCTTAGCCTCATAGCCATAAACACATTTATCTATAAATACGTTGACCACCTTTGCTGTACCAAGTCCTAAAGGTACAAATGAACAAGACAAAGTCCCTGACTTCAAGTTGCTGTTGCTCAGCACCCGCTGGAAGAAACATGTAAACAGATAATTAGAAAACAATGTGGTCTCACATTATAGAAGAGGGACAGATGATCAGAGGAGAGAGGACTCTTGACCCAAATCCTGAAAAAGGAGAAGGAATTTTCCAAACAGACACGGAGAAGGGCATTCCAAGCAGAGAAGCAACATGAGCCAAAAGGCAAAGCCAGATGAAGTCAGTGCGTCCAGGAAGCTGCATAAGAGAAGCATCAAGAGGTGAGCTCACAGGTAAGCGAGAGAGAGGCCACGTGGGCCTCGGACTCCCCGTTAGGAGTCTGGTCTTCATTCTACAAGCAGTGGAACCACGGCTGAGTTACAGGGGAGGGTTGCAATCAGATTCGCATTTTAGAAATGTCATCCTTGCAATATGGATGGTCATCATGGGGATAGAGAAACAGACCCGTGAGGCAGTTACTGGGTGATTCAAAAAAAAGTGAAGAGACCACGAACCAGAACAATGACTGAGAGAGTGGAGAGGGGAGAATGTCTTTGGATACTGTTAAGTCTTGGCCAGATTTTATAGTACAACTAGACAAACAACTTATCAAGTGTACTATGGGTTACCCGGTATTCTGAAATTAGATGTGCGCTATACTAACTCCACAGGAACCCTGTGTCCATGGGAAAGCGCATAGTCTTCTGAACAGCTCTTACAAATGAATATTTAGACCCAGACTGTTCTTAGAGAAAGCACTGTTTGCATTCATCAGGTTACTATCCTCCATGCCGACGAAACACAAACATATTTCTTCCACATACACTTTTGGTTATTGGAATCATGATTAGCACATCTTAATGTTGTGAAACACAGCTGGATTTGTTGTCTTTTAGCAAATGATGTTATTAATTTATTTCTGACTGCTCTAGCAAAAAAAAAAAAAAGAAAGAAAGAAAGAAAAAGAAAAAAAAGAACGAAAGAAAGAAAACTAAATAAAACCCTTCTGAATAGCTTTTGACAGATTGCAAACCATGAGCAGTGACCAGAAAAGGAGAAGGTGGTGACAGGGAAGAGTTCTCCACTGGAAAACATGGAGCAGAGGAGAGGCAGCGATTTTTCCCGTTGGCATCAAACTTTTGGACGGTATAAAAAGGAAGCAGGACATCCTAAGATGTTAACGCAAAAGAGAAAATGCTTTGAGTGAAAGCTCTGTGAGGGGAAGGCCAGCGCTTACCAACGTACCTCCCAGTGCTTAGCACTATGTCTGGCATATTATAGGCACTCGAAAAATGTTTGCCGAGGAGGGAAAAGAACAGAGAGAGGAGGGACTGAGAGAAGGAAGGCAGTCAAAAGGGAGGGAGGGAGAGAGAGAGGAAGAAGGAAGGGGGATGGAAGGAAGGGTCCACTATTATCAAGAAGAGCACCTGGGAACTCAGTGACTCTGTCCCATGGCAGATGCTCTCTGTCCACTCATACCCCTGCGTTGGATCTGGGAAAAGAATAAGGCACAGGAAAGGAGACAAAGGTTTGAAGCAACTAAAAGTGCAGCTGAGTGTCCTCAGCCATTCCTGACCGAGGGGTTCACCAGGCACTCGATGGGTCACACAGTTCTGCTTCTGAACAGTGAAGCCTTTTGCAGCATCACACTGCTTCTGCCTGGAATGCTCTTCCCCCAGGCGCAAGTCAAATCTGACCTCCTTAGAAGGTCTTCGACTGACCCCGTATGTACAGTAAACCTCCAGGCACCAACACTTCTCCCTGTTTTATTCTTTTTACGGCACTGATCACTCTCCCAAATTACCTTATTTATGTGTTTACTTGTTTATTGCCTATGTCCTCCCAGTGGAATGTAGGTTCCAAGAGAGCAACGATCTTATTTCCAGCCAACCACAGTTTCTGGCACATAGTATGTTCTCAATGAATATTTTGCTAAATCAATATCAAATTAAAGAGATGAGGACACAAAGCAATAAGGATGAATCTGAAAAGTTTAGTGCTTGGTGAATAAAAAATGCAAGGAACAGAATGAGACCTATAACAAAATTCCTTATATGTAGATTAACAATATAGGCATGCAAGGCATTAAAATCATTGAGTACGTTGAGGAAGGCAAAGGATTGAGATGCTGGAAAAGAAGGAAGTACATACATTCAAGCAAGCAAACAAGAAAGAAGCACCCATGGACCAATTATAATATAGCCATGAATTAAGATACAGGGAAAAAAGAAGAGAGGAAATTAAAGGTACTTAACACCAGGCCTACACTGAGTTATTATTTTTCATTTATATTAATAAACATATGTTTATACACACACACACACACACACACACACACACACACACACACAAATAGATCAATTAACTGTTTTTGAAACGTTTATTCCCTGATGTGGATTCAGTTCTTCTTCACTGACCTTTGGCGGTTGTTGTGATAAAGCTCCTCCTTCAGGTACTGCAAAGGAGAGATACAAAAACGCTTGAGCCAGGTAGGCACTGAAGTCGAGCTCCTGCTGCCCAGAGGGAACCAACCAGGGAAAGCGCCCTCCTTAGGGGTGAAGAGTGTCTCTCCTCGTGGTAACACACACAGGAAAGGCCCCATCCTTGGCTCTGAGCCTTCGGGAACTTCCTCCAACCTCCTTTTCTTTACCCATCAAATCTTTTCACCAGTTTGTTCACATGATTCCACCAAGCTCGCATTCTAGGAGCACAATACCAAAGTGGTGTTGCAGGGCTCCCACGATGCACACGAGGAAGCAGATGACAGCTGACAATTAGCTGGGTGAGCATGAGATACTCAAGTCCCCATAAGCCACAGCTGGCTGCATGGCTGAGACACAAATAACCCCTGAGACTCAAAGACTGTTATAGCTGGGTGAGACTTTTAGAGATTGAGGCAGACTCCACCCCCTCATCCCCTCCTGGGGTAGACAGTCCTGGAAAGCCTTGTAAATGGCAGAGCTGGGGTCAGAACTCTGTTCTCCTGACTCCCTTTCCAGC
>NW_011888823.1:2391256-2392850 GCF_000151845.1 Pteropus vampyrus
ACACTGACAATTAATAAATAAATCTACACCCATAAATGTACGTATCTTCCAATTTCTACATTTAGAAACAGTGCAATCAGGACTGCTTTTTACAGTCATCATTGCTCCATGCTTTCAGCCATCCTTATTACTTCTGATACAGAACGTTAAAAAAAAACGGAAATTCTCTGCTCTTAAGATAACTCACTGGTGACCCCCGCTAAATGACAGCCAAGCAAAACTTCAAGGAACTTGTTACTTAGAGCTTGAATTTCAAGCAAACATCTTCCTGCATTTCTAATGAAAAACGGATCCTTCCTCCTGCTTTTGAAGTGCTCTTTGGGAAGTTGAGTTGAGTGTTCTTTGCAATCTTTTATACCCAGACTAAGGACTCTGACAAACTCTCTCTTTCCCTTCAAAGGCTTGTTAACTATGTGATGAATACACCTGTCACTTCCAATTCTAACCTGACTTTCTGTTGTGATGGCTGTAGAATTTGGTATCTATGGCAACTTTTCAGTGGCTCAACATCGATTAAAAAATGATTGGCTTATCAGGGTTGCTTGGTTGATTGATGGAAACGATCAGTTGCTCAAAATAATCATGACACATAAAGTCTCTTAATTAGCTACTATTTGCAAGATTCAGAAGTTTAAGATTGCATTACAGTTTTATTATTTCCATGCAAAAGTAACTAAAATTTAATTCTACAGAAGTTCTTACAAATTAATTTAGACTGCCTCGACAAAGGAAACTTGACTCAATTCACACATCTTATTTAGAAACCAAATAACACATTTTGTCTCTTCTAGAAAATCCACTCCTTGGCTTTTTAATATGCCAAGGTCAGAGACAAATTTTTTTAAAAATTAAGTTCAGTACTAAGAAACTTTTTAGTCAGATTCACAGCATTTACAAATTAATTATACAGCTTTTTATTCTAATGCTTCTTCAAGTATGTAAAAGAAGGAAAGAAACATTGTGGAAGAGAAACATTATCTAGAGCCTGAGCTCCCCAGGAAATCGAAATGCTTTATTTTGGAATAAAACACCAACATCTTCAAAAGTGTAGTGATGTATCAAGGGTAGTATACAAGATCATTTTAGGTAGTTCGAACTTTTTTCAATAGCCAGGTATTTTTTTAAATGTGAAATTGCCGTTATTCAACCATTTTGTATCTTAAAAATACAAAGGTGACAATTTCATATGGTTTAAGCTGGTATTTTAAAAAAAAAAAAAAATAACGGTATTAGCTTCCTAGGGCTGCCATAGCAAAATACCACAAACTGATTGGCTTAAACCAACAGAAATTTATTGTCTCATAGTACTGGATACTAGAAATCCAAAATCTAGGTGTCAGCAGGGCCATGTTCCCTTTGAAACTTGCAGAAAAGACTTTTTGCTTATTCCTAGATCCTGGTGTTTGCTGGCAGTCTTTGGTATTCCTTGGCTTGTAACTGCCTTTGTCATCATATATTAGTCTCCCATTGTCTCTCCTTTAAGTGGCTACCTTCTTATAAGGACACCAGTCATAAAAGATTACAGGCCCATCCTATTCTGGGATGACCTCATCTTAACTAATTACATCCACAACAACCCTATTTCCAACTAAAG
>NW_011888823.1:2393680-2397350 GCF_000151845.1 Pteropus vampyrus
TTTTTTTTAAATAATGATATGTGAACATGGCAAAAGTTGAAAGCATTATACAGAGAATGACTGAGATTGGAGGGGAATGTTAACTCTGAAACTGGCCACAAATCCTGCCCTCCCTGTTTGCACACCCCTTCACAGTGTATCTGTGCAGCAACTCTCATCGAGAGGTAGAGTCTATTTTTCTACCCCTTGATTCTGGCCAGCTGTGGGTTTGCTTTGGCCAATGGGCCATTAGCCAGTATGCCGTAAGCAGAAGCTTGATAACTGCATGCTAACTTGGGTGTTCCCTGGTGCCTGGGGTTTGTCTTCTGAAAGATAAGAGACCACCTGAAGTGGAACCAAGGCAACCAGCTGATGGTCAGCCAGACCCGAGCTGACCCAGCTGCTGGCTGTGCACACGTGACTTGAGTCCCAGACCAAGTTAGCCAATCCCATGTGTAGACCAACAGAACCACCCAGCTGAGCCCAGTCCAAATTGTCAACGTGCAGAATTGAGAGCTAAAAAATGTTAAGAAGGAAGAGTTGCTATTTAAAACTATCACTTAAATGTTCCCATCAATTTTCTATTTACTTTAACTAGCGATTGCAACAGTTTCCCAAATTTTCTAGGAACTTTTTTCCATCAAAGTTGCTCTTCAAGTCTCAGAAATGTTGGTTCAGGGCTGAAACAAACCCTGAGATAATTTGGAGAGGGTAGGAAGCCTGAAGAAGGAAGGTGTCTCGTTTCAAAGTCTATTTACCTGCCTCCCCTTCTCTCATTGTCCTGTGAATTCAGCCACAAATAACCTTAGTGGAAGAAAAAGAACCAACCCTAAGAAGAGCATGGCAGATGAGCCATGTCCCCATCAATGTCCCATCTTCCTGCAGGACACTTTCTGGTCAGCTGGTTTCAGAACCAAAGAAGAGATGTCCATAAACTGTAAGAGCCATTATTGGTAATCTAAATATGGGGCTTCATGATCATTCCTTCCAGAATCCATCCTGGCTAGAACTCTACATTTCTTATCAACTCTAAACAGCAGATGGAAAGAGAATTAAACTCTAAATTGAGACTCCTGGGATTTTTTTCCCCAGAGGACCCACATTTACTCATCTTTCCCCCATTCAGTTTTCTCATTGCAGCCAAAGTCATCTTTCCAAAACACAAAGCTGATCACGCTAACCCCTGTTTAAAAACCTTCCACTGCTTCTCATGGCCCTTGGAGTAACATCTAGATTTCTTAATATGGCCTATATGGCTGTAGTAGTCTGCTCAGGATGTCATAAGAAAATATTGCAGACTGGATGGCTTAAACAAGAGAAGTTTATTTCCGTACAGTTCTGGAGGCTGGACGTCCAAAATCAAGGAGCCAACAAGGTTGATTTCACCTTGGCTTGCAGACAGCTGACTTCTGGATCTTTTCTCACACGGCCTTTCCTCTGTGAATGCGCATCCCTAGTACCTCCCTCTCTTCCTATAAGGATACCAGGCCTATTGAATTAGGCCCCCACTGTTATGACCTCATTTAATCTTAATTACCTATATAAAGGCCCTGTGTCTCCAAATATAGTCACCTCAGGGGTTAGGGCTTCAAATATGAATTTGGGGAGAACACAATTCAGTCCATAGCAACAGCCTTGCTTGGACTGTCCTTAAACGCCTCTTCAGTCCCTTCACGTGCCACTAATTGGTCCTCCCTTACCTTTACCCTCCAGCCACCCTGGTTTTCTCCCTTACTTAGACTGCACCAGTCTCACAGCAGGAGTGATTTTATTTTGCTCCAAATGATTGATGCCTTGCTTTCTTAAGAATGTAAGCTCCAAGAGAGCAGGGAAGGATTGGTTTTGCTCATCAGTTCATCCTCAAGCTCAGTGCTTAGCATGAAGTAGGCACTAAATAAAAATTACACATTGAATGAAAAGTTTAGCAAAGGCCTTAAAATTTATGGTAACCACACAGATCACATGACTTGCAATTAGAGAAATTATTCCTATACATGTATTCACGCAACAAACACTTATTCAGCACCTACTGTGTGCTAGATCCTAAGAACACAAAGATAAATCAGATGGGCAGTTATCAAACCAGTCCTGCAGACTGAATTCTCTTATTGAATCCTATTTCCTGTTCCCATTATATTCAATCTTCAATCTGCTTTGGCCTGGGCATAAGCAGCCACTGAGATTTTACAAATACATGATATTTACTTATTATCGCTACTTACATTTATTTTATATATATGCATATTATTTAAAAATCTTAATGTTAGAAATAAAACCATTCTACATCATTAAAAGGCAATTGTCTTACTTTCAGAGATGGTCCCAGGAAACCAACTCTCAATAAATTCTTTATAGTTTCATGGGTAGCTAAAGAGAGCAAGTACAAGTAAGGTTTTTAAGGTATATAAAGACATAGACTAATTTTAAAATTATTCCTCAGGACTAATGTGACTATGAATCACGAAATTTTTCATAGTACTATAATATAAACTAAATTAAGAGGAAATGGAAATAAAGCATGTATATCATATACACAACAAAGCTTCTAAAAGTTTTGCAAATCCTAATAAATTTCATAAAGGCAGAGCTTAGGAAATGTTATTGGCCCCAACACTTATCTTTTGTAAATTCCTTTAAATCTGAAAATTATAGCAACCAGGTGACGTTTGCCTGAGATCTGCCAGACTCTCTGTTAGGTGCTGGACAGATATTATCCTAACCCTCCCAATCACCATGCAGAGCGGGTATCATCATTCCCATTATACAAAAGGGAACATTTCAAATCAGAAAGGTTAAAACACAATTCATAATCAGCAATGCTAAGGTCAAACGCCAGCCAGTCAAATCTCACAGTCCACGCTCTTTGCATTACTCCTTGCTGCCTCAAAGCTGTGAAGAAGAGGTTCTGGCCGACGCCCTTTGTGGAAACTCTGGGATATAAATAAGTAAATTAAATGAACTAAAGTCAATTTTGTCTCTATTTTGAGACTAAAAATGTGATTCCTAGATGCCTCGTAGAGCTCAGGAGAGAGAAAACAAAAGTCTTAAGGCTTGCCATTCATCTCCATGAAGCAATTTCCCCTGTAAGCGTTTTTAGTTTAGACAGGGAGTGATAATAACAGAGCCACATGGGAGGCCAGACTTCACCTAGGAGAGCTGGAGACTGAGCCCTCTCTGATACGATGTCAGGAAGAGTAAGGTCACACACTGCAGATCTTTCCCCAGCATGCAACAGACCCTAGAATCCCCACCATAGGAGAGCTCTTCCTTTTGGTTAAGCTGTTACCCCAGGAATCCTCTCTTAAAGGAAACCTAGTAGGATAATTAGACCATTAATACCTTGGCTCAATTGGTTCATTCAAGAGCAGTTAGCTAATCACCTACCAGGCCTTAAAAGAAGTGAACCAAGACAAGCAAGTTCAAGGTGTGGAACCTCTTCCAAAAGAAAGAAGAAATGAAACTGGCTTTTCCTTCCTTATAAAGTTGTCTGGGACCAAACCTAGCTGTGATGCAAATAGATTTCACTCCTACGAAGGGCTCTGCGTTTTGATGTTCTCATCTCTAAAATGGGGATTAAGGTAATAACTACCTCATAGGGTTGCTTTAAGATGAAATGATTCAAATGAGCATTAGACATTATGCACAGCACTAAATAGAGGCCTGAACCCCTGCCTGGCATATAGCAATCGTT
>NW_011888823.1:2397400-2408394 GCF_000151845.1 Pteropus vampyrus
AGGAAACCTAGTAGGATAATTAGACCATTAATACCTTGGCTCAATTGGTTCATTCAAGAGCAGTTAGCTAATCACCTACCAGGCCTTAAAAGAAGTGAACCAAGACAAGCAAGTTCAAGGTGTGGAACCTCTTCCAAAAGAAAGAAGAAATGAAACTGGCTTTTCCTTCCTTATAAAGTTGTCTGGGACCAAACCTAGCTGTGATGCAAATAGATTTCACTCCTACGAAGGGCTCTGCGTTTTGATGTTCTCATCTCTAAAATGGGGATTAAGGTAATAACTACCTCATAGGGTTGCTTTAAGATGAAATGATTCAAATGAGCATTAGACATTATGCACAGCACTAAATAGAGGCCTGAACCCCTGCCTGGCATATAGCAATCGTTCAATATGTGTGTGTTTGAATCTCTCTAGACCTTAATTTCTCATTTTTAAATTAAGAGTAACAATCCTCTACATTGTCAGTGCGTGGTCTTCCTTGATTCATCCAACAAATATTCATTGAGGGCCTTCTCTGGGACAGCCATGAGGATATAGTAGTGGCTATAATATACCCTTTTCCAACATTCTTTGGGCTTATACTTTAGAGGAAGAGGTATTGACAATTATCTATGGTCAATGACAATCATCACATAAATAGTTAACTACAATTGTTACAAGTGCCTTGAAGGAAAAGTACTCGACTGGTGTGAGCTCTGGAAGGTCTTTCTGAGAAAGTGACAGATTGACTTAAAGATGAGCAGATTGGACAGATGAGTTGGGGAAAAGCATGCTCCAGACAGAAGGAACACTGGGGGTGAAGCAGATTCAAGATAAGCCTAGGGACTGCTAAAGCATGAGCTGACTTCTGCTGTAGAGAGAGGTATCTGTGGCCAGCTCACAGTGGATAGACAACTCCTCAGCCACACAGCAAGAGGCCACGTGGCTTGTGGATGCAGCAGAAGGAAGCCGCCCAAACGTCTTTGTGAACATCTGTTTTGGGGAGACAATGCAGCCCCTGCACATCCCAGAACGATTCCTCTCACCTTCCCTTCCCTGTTTCCCCTCTGACTCTCTGTTCTTTCCTATTCCTTATTTTAGGTTCTTCCCTTACCACAGTAAATAAGTGTGAAAAGCAAATTTTAAGATGTTTTTGCCAGATTGGCAAAAGTTTAAAAGACAAATAAAATCAAATTTTGGAATGGATGCCAGGAAATGTAACATCATCCGTCATTTTGGGAATGTGTAACTTAGTGATGCCTTTTTGAAAACAATTTGGCAGCATCTATCAAACTTTTAAGTGGACACGCCTTTTGAGTGAGCAATTCCACTTCCAAGAATCATGCTTTAAAAAAAAAAAATCCTTGCTCATACACACAAAAGGAGGATGTTAAAAGATGTATGTTGCTATTTATCACAGATGACAGTGAAAAACCTAAACAACTTAAATGTCCATCAGTTGGGGAGCAAGTTAAATAAATGATAATAATATCCATATCATGGAATACTGTGAAGCCAATAAGAATTAAACCCTAAATGATTTCCAAGACACGATGTTACATGAAAAGAACAAATTGCAGAACAGTTAGAATACTGTGTATTTGTTGACTTTTTATTTTTAAAGAAACACATATAAAAGGTATGTACGCATGAAAATACATAGAAAGACAACTAGAAGGACACATCACACTTCTGGCAGTAGACACGTCTAGGGAGAGAAGTGGTGATTATGTGGGGGTAAAGAGGAAGCGTTCATGGTCTCTTAGGTATATGAGGTCCCTAGAATAGTCAAACCCATAGAGACAGAAAGCAAAATCGTGGTCACCAGGGGCTGCAGGAAGGAGTGCATGGGGAGTTCGTGGTTAATGGGTACAGAGCTCCTGTCTGGCAAGATGAAAAAGTTCTAGAGATGGAAGGTGGTGACGGTTGCTGAACAATAAGAATGTACTTAATATCACAGAACTGCATACTTAAAAATGGTTAAAAGGGTAAATTTTATGTTATGTATATTTTACCGCAATAAAAAAGTGATTAACATAAATAATTCTACTGGGATTTGTTTCCAGTCTGGGACATCCGAAGACAAAGGAAGACTCTTGTTTGTGGTAATGGCACTTAATGCCAGGGGGTCACCGAAGGAGTCACATATCGACCTCCCGCCCATCAGACTCCATAATCGGAATGTTAACAGGGTGTTTACAGGCTGAGCTTCAGTCCAAGCCCCCAACCTCAAGACCTTTTGAAATGGTCTCCTTAAACGACCCAACCTTCTAAACTCCCTGCGCCCACTGGTGTGAATGAGGGACAGACTCGTAACTGTCAATTAAGAAAAGAAACAAAAATAAAGGACAGAAAGACCACAATGATTTAGCTCAGTTCTTAAGGCTCCAATAGCTAAGTGAGTGCTCCAGCCTTTTTATAGTGTGTATTCACATTTATAGCGGGTTGAGCGGGGGCTGGTTTTCCCTGTGAGCTGGCTTCTTGGAGACAAAGCCCTAATGACATCGAGTCATGAGGTGCAAATAAGACTAGAATTAAACTACCTTGTGCCGAAACACGTCACGTTTGGCATCTGCACATCATTACTCGAAGCCCATTGAACAAAGCAGAGGGACAACATTGATTACATCCAGCCAGACCACTTTGCAGAGGAACCAAATAAACACAAACAAACCCAAGACTCGTAACTTTTCACTGTTCTTCTACAGGCATCTATTAGAAAAAAAGAGATGAGATGTTTATGCAGGGACAGGAAATCAGGTCAAAGGTGGAGAGAGAAAGGCTCCAAGACTTAAGAAGAACCCAGGGCAGGAAGGCAAATGTCATTGATAGAAAGTTCATCATCACCACAGGTAACCAAATATGCTCAGCCTTTGATTTTTACAGACCGGTGATTTATGAATCATGACAAAACAGAAGGGACATACCTTGAGCTAATGCCTACTTAGATGAGGGGATAAAACCCTGGTGTTTACTCTCAGCACTGTTAATAGCTCAAATGAACACTAATCAGAGATGTTTATTGAAAACGAGAATGATGCCATTTTCTGCTGTATCTCATGTCATCTGAATGACCTTGTACGTGAGAACTGAAAGGCACGAATTGATTCAGTCTCCAGGAAGTTGTGGAAGTCGAAATTAGCAAATTCAAGCTACCCGAATACTCCTTCAAAAAATATAGAACAAAACACTAAGGAAGAAGCAAAAAAGTAACATTTGGCAGGAATAGAGAACACAGGCTTAGCTTTCTTAAAAGCCTGGTATTGCTTTCAAAACATAAAAGAGCAAAAGGAAAATTGCATTTTCTGGTGACTGACTACAGGGCTGACCTTCCCCCAGAACTGCTCAGAGTATGGCTGACTCATGGTATTTAGAGTTGGAAAGGCTTTGGTGTAGCCCCTTCCTGCCTCCCACTCACTGCAAGAATGACCTCTAGCCATGCCGGAGCCTCAGAGCTCACAGTCTCATTCTCACATCGTGTGCCCCTTCCCCTGAGAGCTGAGAAGAAATCCTCTCCTGGGCCTGCACACACACACACACTGCAGTGGACCAACACCAGTTTGCCCGCTTGTCACTGTTATTGCTCTCCAGGACAGATCTCACCTCTCTGTGTCAAACTCTCCTCCAGGTAAAACATCATCAGGTCCTTGAGTGAAGTGACTTTTCCAAACACTAGACCCTGCCGGATTTCCTGGTCAACATTACCACCCTTTTTAGCCCAAGAGTTTCTTTGAAGCAAAAACCTGAAAAAGCAGATGCCTCCCACACCCCCACTAACAGCACTGTAAGCTGTTAATGATCAATTATCCTTGGTGCTTAGAAAAGCACAGTGCCTACAGCAGACTTTGAAAAGTTAAAGCAGAAGGGGAGACAAGAATAAAGTACTGGGCCAGTAGGAAGGAGCAATGAGAACAAACATGAATAAAGGGGAAATCACAGAAATAGCCTCCATCACGATTTTACCCAAGGTGGATTCACACACACACACACACACTACTCGTTAAATAGTCCAGACAAGCAGCCAAATAGCGCAGTATACTACCTGATGTCTTCTTTCTGACCATTAATGGATCGTGCATTTTCTCCATTTTAACAGCTTAATCATTTATTCATCATCATCTCTCCACATGGACTTAGAGACAGTGGTTAAAGAGCTTCAATCTCTTTACAAGCAGCCCAATAAAGATAAGTGGAAATATCAAAATTCTCTGTGAACTAAAACCTTAGACTGCAGAGAATCCTCACATATAATACTTTCTAATGGTGACCAGGAGCCAGATGGAATAACCTAATAAAAGTTAAAACCAGAGGCAGACAGAGCTATAATGCATATGGTCAAGTAAGCTATTCTGATATAAAAATTTCCTTTGCAGAATCGAATAGGTTCTATAGGCATTTTCCAGCCTTTAATCTCTCTAGCTGATTTTTCAACTCCAAGTCTCCATCATCATGCCCCTCCCTAACCATAAAACTGTCTCTATCACTCATGAAATCAGCTAATTTTTCGTCTTTTGTTTTAAGGTTATTATGAAAAAGCCAAGTCTCTTTCTGACTGCAAATGTCAAACTCATTTCAACCAGTTATTTATCTTTTGTGTAACGTAATTAAAATAGGAACCATTTTTCCTTTGCATCTGATGAGTCCTAAATACTACCTCATTTCGACTAGTTTTCTTGTATTGCACTAATGAGCACAATGCCCGCTTCTCAAACAAGTGGAGATAAAGAGAACGAAAGGGGGAATATTGAAAAAGGTAGCAGAAGGAAGTGAGAGATGCATTACTCAGCCATCTCCTTTGGTAAGAAAATTATAAATATGTTTCAAATGCATATCAACTGTACAAGGCATTTTTATGCGAATGACCTCACGACACACTGTAGAATAAGCAGGAGAGTAATAATTGTCCTCATTTTACACACACAAAAAATGGAGGATCAAGGAATTTGTCCTGTGTCATGATGACTCACAAATCCCAAACACATAGTCCGATCTGTATTTGGGTCCCACCTGTCACTCTTTTGAAAATCTACTAGAAGACTTGACTGACTCTGGCTTGGAGATCCTGGCCAATTCTAGGAACTCTGGCAAACTCTCCTGGCTGTGTCCCTCTCATCCTTTGGATCCCTTGCCTGTCTAATGTCAACACCAACACCATCAATACTTATCAAAAGTTCCTGATTATGTTCCTCCACTCACCGCTTCAACCAGCCTTCACATGGGCAAGTAACCTGATGTCTCACTAAAGCATTCTCAATAAAGCTCAAGGAGCTTAAGTACTTTGCCAAGGTTCAAAACTGACTGGTAATAGCACCAGGATTTAAATATAAAACAGGGTGTAATCCCAGGCCTGATTATAGACATGGTGAAGTAGACATTCCCAGAAATCCCTAATGACACCACTTGGGAAGTTACATTCTCTGCCGGCATCATATTAAGGTCGAGACTTATCAGTAGGAAAGAGACTCATGTACCTTATAATCATGCCACCTGTGGGTGTCAGGAGACAAGCCTTTAGAGATTCCCCAGATGGAAGTAGTTTTGTACTCAGAGTGGTCCTGTCCCAGATGATGGGGACATCCTTTCCAATCGCCACCAGTCTCTACTGAGACGACCTCCAGGTTCTGGATTCACCCAGAAACCACCTCAGAACCTCAACGTGAACCACGTGACTGACCCCTTTCTTCCTACACCTACTACCCTGCCTCTCAGATTACATGGTAAACCTGAAGCCAGTTCATATCCAGCAGACACAGCCCTGACATGCCGGGTTCTGCTGCAATCCGAATCCTTCAAAAATACACATCTAAAGGAAATTAAACTTCACCCAATACTTACAGCTTTACCCTCAACAAGATGGAGAGAATATTCAGATTCTACGAAAGCCTCTGACTCAGGTTGACATTTTGTTAAACACACATACGTGACAAGCCCTGGTGCATGGCTACAACTTGATGATGATGACAATGGCACCAATCACCACTTCCTGAGCTGTGACTCCATGTCACATGCTGTGCTAATCCCTTTAGTAACATTATCGTCTTCACTCCTCATTAACCCAGGGTGGTATGTTCTATTATTCCCATTGCAGGTGAGAAGACCAGGGTCTACAATGAATAAGAAATTTGTCTCTAGTTAAACAGAGGTCCAGCCAGGATTCAACTCCTATCTGCCTGATGGAAAGTCCTGAGCTCCTAACTGGGCATCACCGTGAAAATGGGCCTAGGCAATGAGAAAAAACTCAAATGCTTGAGATTGGCTGGAAAACAAACAAACAAACACACACACACACACACACACACACACACACGCAAGTATATATTTCCAGCTTCCAGCCTACACCATGATGCTGGATCCTGGCAAACAGACAGACACTGAAAACCAGCCCCTTTTCAGAGTAGATTCTGTTCAGCCAGTTCTAAATGCCATATAACCAGACTTTCCCTGTGTACTTTTGGAACCTTCTCAGGCATAACGGGAATGAAAACATTCATCCACTGAGGTGTGGAAGAAATGCTCGTCAAGCGGTGCCGGTGTGGGGGAGGGGGAACGGGGGTGGGGGCAGGAACACTGGGCCCCTCCGCCCCTGCTTTGGCAGAGTGGAACCCAGCCACCTGACTTAGCCATTACCCTGGGCTCCTTCTGGAGCTTTTCTGTCCAAACCTTTCTTAAGTCGTCTCTTTCTACGTCTGTCTTCATTCCTCTATGCTCCTTTCCAACCATGACCGCTATAATCAATGGATCAGAAGGGGACACAGATGGGAAGTTACACAAAGGAGGGAGAGTAAAAAACAGAGGGTCAAGTTGTGATGCATCTCAGTTCCTTTGCTCCTCCCAGTGGAAGTCTCTATTCATCGAGTAAGGTAATGGGAGGGGACAGACAGTCCACCGGCCTGGGAATTAGCAGCTCTGGATTCTAATCCTGACCAACGAACCGTGTGACCTTGAACCTCTTTCTTTCACTGAAAACTTGGGAGGAAACAGAACTATCTTTCAAGTTCCTTCTCATTTTTCAACCCTAGAATTTCTGTAGTTGGAAATACTATTACAAAATAATTAGTATCACAAAACAATAGTATTACAAAATAATAACGATTAATAATAAAAATAATAGTATTACAAAATAATTGGTCTACTCTCCGATGAAGTGACTCCTAGGTGAAAACCAGACTCACCACCTAGGAAGACCAGGTGCTGTAGGTGTTAAAAATTTTTAAAAATAAGAAAAGGATTGTAAGCTGACAAGGTCCTTGCAATCTGTGAGGTCAACCAAGGGTTGCCTTGCCTAAAAAAAAAAAAAAAACAGACTCTTAGCTACCCTCCAAGTGAATTACTGGCCTGGTTACTTGTTTAATTTGATCATTGTAAAGTCAGGCCTGGTCATCTAGATCTTCCACAGTGGATACTTTTCTCTCAATAGCTCACATAATGGAATGGATCCCATAATTGTCCAACTTCTGCTTTGAGCCGCAAGGACACACCTTCTCTGAGAAGGGTTTTCTACTCTGAGAAGGGTTTCCACACAGACCGTGCCAGTCTTTCCCATCCGGTGTGCTTGGACTTCTTTATTTCCACACTAATGTTAATTCTGTCGGACTTCTCAGGCAGAGACCCTTCAAGACAAATAAGGATAAAGTTTAAACGCTAGGCATTTATTTTCTTTTCAATCCAGTCTTCAAGGTGAACACTTCTCTTCACGGGAAGGACAGGTCTTCTCATTTTAAGAGCTTATCACCAGTCCTGGGGCAAAGTTACAATCGGTTAACAAAGAACTATTGTAATCAAAGGAATCTAAGAAAGATTTCTATTGCGGCTTGCCTGGGAAAGAAAGTTTTTCTTTCCCTACCTGGTCATTAAAGTACTTAAGTTTAAATCAGGGATATTTCAGTGACATCAGAATACAGATCAACCCTAAGCCTTTGTGAAAAAAAAATTTCTGCTTGAAAATTTTCTGTTAACTTTCAATTTTCTTGTATTTTCTATTTTTTATGTACCTACCAATTTCTTAGTGGCTCGTCTCCATTCAGTTAGGCGAAGGAGCTTTTTATTTTTAAAGAAGGAACGCAGGAACAATGATATTCTTTGAACTTAGCTGAAGGTAGCTATTTGGCATTTGCTAAATTAGATAGACTGGGCATTTCAGTTCTGTTGAGCACACTCATCTGATAAGTCTTTGATGCGTATCTCTATTGGCTTATGGTAAGAGCAAAAATTAAAGGCAGGTGGGGAAAGCAAGCCAAGCGAGCACCTAAGAGGCAAATCTAGAACATGTTATAACATTGTTGTTATTGGCTGGGGTCAGGGCTCTGCATCTCTTTCCTGCATCAGGAGTCAGGGTTTGTTTGGTGACACAGACGGAGGCCCTTATTGGATTCATAATGGAATGAGAGTGGGAGAAAAACTGGCTGAAGCTGCTGCCAAGCAGGCAAAGAGTGTATCCTGGTGGCCGAAAACGATTGTGGCAGAGGGAGGAGGTGTGGCTCCCAGCTTTGGAAGGTGGCGACTTTCTGGTTTATCTGTACATTTTCACAACACATGCCTTCGGTAAAAGTCATCGTTGTGGATGTTTAAATTAACATCCCATTTTTTAGAAGTCAAAACAATTGTTTCCCTACCATTTGGGAGATATTCATAAAGTTGGCTTCCAAGACTATAAGGTGACTTTAGAAATTCCAAATGTGATAAAGATCAGAGGTTCATATGAAAAAGGCACCTCTTTGCTCTCGTGTTTGTTCCCTTCATCCTCCTTTCCTGGAACTGAGAGGTCGGAGAAAAAGAATAAAAGGATGCAGAGAAAGGGAGGAACCAGCAAGCTTAGAAAGCCAGCTCCCTTCCCGCTCTGGGCAACCCACGAGGCACCAGCAGCTAGGCTGGCTACCTTGATACTTCTCTCCTCTGTATATGAAAATCTCCCTTGTTTTAATTTACACGTTTGATTTATCCATATTTCCTGGTCAGCAGACTTTCCACTCAAACAAAACACTTAAGAGCTCAAACAAGCTCAATTCACGCTCTGAGACTCGGACACACCCTGAGGAGAAAGTTTTGCCTTCTCTGTCAAAGTCAAGGTACAGTACTTTTGCATCCAGGAAAAAAGTAGAGGGAATTTGTTGCACATAACCTCATGCCTGAACTACTTGTGCATAAACTCTGGTAGGCATCTGAAAAATCAAAGGGTGTGTGTCAGAACCCCGAATAATGTGCTGACAAAGCCCTGCTTGCTTTCTGGAAGCTACTACCCCTTGTTTGCTGAGTCATTTCCATAAAACCATTCCTAGGAGGCATTAGCCCACACCGCGGGTATGGACGCTACCCAGGGGATGCCGTGTTGAGAACAGCCCAGGCACGGTCATGGTAGACTTGTAGATGGGGCGCTTGGCTCTGAGCTTCATGATGTCACTGAGTACCTTCTATGCCCAGAAACTTGACACAGAGTGATCTCTGTGCCGTGAATGCCAAGCTGAGACTCACTGGGTGGAATCCTGGAGACAAAATGGCTCTCTCCTCCTTCGGACTCCATCCCCACATTAGACCTGCCTTTCGCTGCCACTCAGGGCACAGAGGAGCCATAGAAGTTTGCACGGGGCGGGACGAGACGCTCACAGGCATGCATGTCCCTCATGAAAACGAGCTCCACCTTTCTCCCTAGTCACAGGAAACCTTCGGATCAAAGCTCCACCGTCACAGCACCTCCCATATCCTGCCCTTCCCGCCCCTTTTCTTTCGTTTTCTCTCAACTCCTACCACACTAATAACAGCTAACTTTCACCGAATGCTCACCTCATACCAGGGGCTTCATACGAGTTAACTCGATTAACCCCATTGTGATCCCTATTCTAATGACGAGGAAGTTGAAAATGGACGGTTAGCAACCTGAGCAATCAACAAAGCTAACGAATAAAGATGTGAAGGCAAAGTTATGAACTGCCCAGACGTACACCCATACACAATTACATTATCCTTCCCCTGTTGAGATACTAATCACATCGGGGTTGCCCTCGATACTCATTTAAAGCCTGCGTACAAAAGAGGAGGAGGAGGTGGGGGCAGGGAGAACGCAGAGGCGAGGGGCATGCAGGTTCACACCACAACAACAAGGCAGCCCTGGCTAGACATTCTGAGAACATTCGGTAAGAGAGAAGTCGCTGCATGCATTACGTACCCTCCCGTAGCGCAGGACTTCCGGTCAGGTGGTCTGCAGACCATCTGCGTCAGAATCACCGGGGAAGCTTGTTAAAGATCCTTGCTCCTGGCCTCTCCCCCACACCTGCTCATTCAGATTGCTGAGGCTGGGGCCCAAGGACCTACGTGTTCAGTAAACTCCCCAGGTGATTCTTATATACACTAACATTTGAAAACCACACACTTAGAGAACCACAAAACTCCTCTCCAGTGATCTATGGAACAACATCTGGTGGCACTATGTTGGGGTGGGGCATGAAGGGGAGATTGGAGGAATTTTTCCACCTGGGTCCAATAAAGCATAGATACAGTGGCAACAATCACATTTGAAATGGGATTCATCATCTGTTCCCTGACAAAACATTCTTAGGAAAGAAAAAGAAACAACAAATTTTTCCACGAAAAAATTTTGATAGTAGGGAGAAATTCAGTTGGTAACTATAAGGCTACTTGGTTTGTTTTGGTTTTCATTAGTTTAGTTTTGTTTTGTTCATTTCGTTTTGGGATTTTCCCCTTGAAAGATTTTGATGTTTTAGCCTGCAGGGCTCACATTCCTTAAAATGTTCTTGGCCTGCAATTTCCTAAGAAGTTTGGGGCTAGTGGTCCCACAGGAAAGCTGCCAGGGTTTTTATCCCGGGGAGCTGCTCACAAGCTCTCAGCACTCAGTGGGAGACAGGGTGGTGCTGTGATCACCGGTAAACAGCCAGGTAAGATCAGTCTCCTGGGGAAGGGGCTGTATGTAGAAATACTGTCATGGGAACGCAGAATTTCAGACCTGAAAGAATTTTTTAAAGATTATCCAATACAGACCTCAGTTGTTATAAACCAAACATGAG
>NW_011888823.1:2408444-2410689 GCF_000151845.1 Pteropus vampyrus
AAAAAAAAAAAAAAAACAGACTCTTAGCTACCCTCCAAGTGAATTACTGGCCTGGTTACTTGTTTAATTTGATCATTGTAAAGTCAGGCCTGGTCATCTAGATCTTCCACAGTGGATACTTTTCTCTCAATAGCTCACATAATGGAATGGATCCCATAATTGTCCAACTTCTGCTTTGAGCCGCAAGGACACACCTTCTCTGAGAAGGGTTTTCTACTCTGAGAAGGGTTTCCACACAGACCGTGCCAGTCTTTCCCATCCGGTGTGCTTGGACTTCTTTATTTCCACACTAATGTTAATTCTGTCGGACTTCTCAGGCAGAGACCCTTCAAGACAAATAAGGATAAAGTTTAAACGCTAGGCATTTATTTTCTTTTCAATCCAGTCTTCAAGGTGAACACTTCTCTTCATGGGAAGGACAGGTCTTCTCATTTTAAGAGCTTATCACCAGTCCTGGGGCAAAGTTACAATCGGTTAACAAAGAACTATTGTAATCAAAGGAATCTAAGAAAGATTTCTATTGCGGCTTGCCTGGGAAAGAAAGTTTTTCTTTCCCTAACTGGTCATTAAAGTACTTAAGTTTAAATCAGGGATATTTCAGTGACATCAGAATACAGATCAACCCTAAGCCTTTGTGAAAAAAAATTACTGCTTGAAAATTTTCTGTTAACTTTCAATTTTCTTGTATTTTCTATTTTTTATGTACCTACCAATTTCTTAGTGGCTCGTCTCCATTCAGTTAGGCGAAGGAGCTTTTTATTTTTAAAGAAGGAACGCAGGAACAATGATATTCTTTGAACTTAGCTGAAGGTAGCTATTTGGCATTTGCTAAATTAGATAGACTGGGCATTTCAGTTCTATTGAGCACACTCATCTGATAAGTCTTTGATGCATATCTCTATTGGCTTATGGTAAGAGCAAAAATTAAAGGCAGGTGGGGAAAGCAAGCCAAGCAAGCACCTAAGAGGCAAATCTAGAACATGTTATAACATTGTTGTTATTGGCTGGGGTCAGGGCTCTGCATCTCTTTCCTGCATCAGGAGTCAGGGTTTGTTTGGTGACACAGACGGAGGCCCTTATTGGATTCATAATGGAATGAGAGTGGGAGAAAAACTGGCTGAAGCTGCTGCCAAGCAGGCAAAGAGTGTATCCTGGTGGCCGAAAACGATTGTGGCAGAGGGAGGAGGTGTGGCTCCCAGCTTTGGAAGGTGGCGACTTTCTGGTTTATCTGTACATTTTCACAACACATGCCTTCGGTAAAAGTCATCGTTGTGGATGTTTAAATTAACATCCCATTTTTTAGAAGTCAAAACAATTGTTTCCCTACCATTTGGGAGATATTCATAAAGTTGGCTTCCAAGACTATAAGGTGACTTTAGAAATTCCAAATGTGATAAAGATCAGAGGTTCATATGAAAAAGGCACCTCTTTGCTCTCGTGTTTGTTCCCTTCATCCTCCTTTCCTGGAACTGAGAGGTCGGAGAAAAAGAATAAAAGGATGCAGAGAAAGGGAGGAACCAGCAAGCTTAGAAAGCCAGCTCCCTTCCCGCTCTGGGCAACCCACGAGGCACCAGCAGCTAGGCTGGCTACCTTGATACTTCTCTCCTCTGTATATGAAAATCTCCCTTGTTTTAATTTACACGTTTGATTTATCCATATTTCCTGGTCAGCAGACTTTCCACTCAAACAAAACACTTAAGAGCTCAAACAAGCTCAATTCACGCTCTGAGACTCGGACACACCCTGAGGAGAAAGTTTTGCCTTCTCTGTCAAAGTCAAGGTACAGTACTTTTGCATCCAGGAAAAAAGTAGAGGGAATTTGTTGCACATAACCTCATGCCTGAACTACTTGTGCATAAACTCTGGTAGGCATCTGAAAAATCAAAGGGTGTGTGTCAGAACCCCGAATAATGTGCTGACAAAGCCCTGCTTGCTTTCTGGAAGCTACTACCCCTTGTTTGCTGAGTCATTTCCATAAAACCATTCCTAGGAGGCATTAGCCCACACCGCGGGTATGGACGCTACCCAGGGGATGCCGTGTTGAGAACAGCCCAGGCACGGTCATGGTAGACTTGTAGATGGGGCGCTTGGCTCTGAGCTTCATGATGTCACTGAGTACCTTCTATGCCCAGAAACTTGACACAGAGTGATCTCTGTGCCGTGAATGCCAAGCTGAGACTCACTGGGTGGAATCCTGGAGACAAAATGGCTCTCTCCTCCTTCGGACTCCATCCCCACATTAGAC
>NW_011888823.1:2412363-2419199 GCF_000151845.1 Pteropus vampyrus
AAACAGCCAGGTAAGATCAGTCTCCTGGGGAAGGGGCTGTATGTAGAAATACTGTCATGGGAACGCAGAATTTCAGACCTGAAAGAATTTTTTAAAGATTATCCAATACAGACCTCAGTTGTTATAAACCAAACATGAGAAGACCTGCCAGCCCTAAGAATCCCAATTGGGGCTTCCTCCTCCCAGCCCAGGTTCTGGAAAGAACCTGCCAGTGTTTCCTGAAGGTCATTTGTTTGTATACTCCTTCACAATCATACCTCCTTTCCACTTCACCTTCCCATCTGTGCTGTAATTCACATTTCTCTTTAAATCACCTCGTTTTTATCCAGATCTATTCAAGAAGCAAACTTTGAGTCAGTACTATAAACAGAAGATCAACTTTAGTTGCTAGAAAAAAAAATCTCAACCCTCCCAGTCTAAACTCTCTGAAATTTAGGGACCATGTAGATTCAGATAAGTAGGGACACTGCTAAATTCCAGCTAGATGCATCATCTGCCTGGGGCTCTAAGCCTGGGGCCTAGTTTCTCTTTGTCAAAAGGGAGATCGGCAAATATCAGAGAGCTGTTAAAGCCATACTACTGCTCAGCTGAGACTGGACTTGATTCATCTGAGGACTAAAAGGAGAATTGAAAAGGGAGTGTAATTTAAGATCTACCCTACCTGCTGCTGTCTCCTGCCCACTAGTGGGGCCCGTGTTTTGAATAAAGATGCCTACACTTTGGTTAGGACCAGCTCCACTGCCCTGAAGCCCCAGGCCATGCCTCCACTCCCTGTCTCCCCTTTGCTATTTCTGTTTGTCCTTGCAGAGACACTAGACCCTGCCACACGATGGAATTGTCCATGGTCACCCCTTTCCAGCCAGAAGCATAAATGAAGAGGCAGCTGGCTCTTCCCTTTCCCTGATGGTAGTTGTCAGGATTTAAAGCAGTGAAATGTATCCAGGTGAGGGGTCTTACATGTCTCCTACTATCTGTAAAACAAAGCACAGACCCCTTATCCAGCATAAGGCCGCTTTCACCTAATCCCAACATATTTTCCACAGAACCAAAGTTCCTCCAAGTTAGGGAGGGTTTAGAGTCCTCTCATTCCAATGCAGTCTCTAGCCAGCCCTCCATTACGTCAGAATCCACCAGAAATTGTGGCTCTCTTAGCTGCCCATGAAAATCACCTAAGGAACTTTGAAAACTCCCAAAGCCTGACGGCACCAAGACCGACTGAATCGGAATCTCCAGGCGTGGGAACCAAGGCACCGCCAGTTTTTAAAGTTCCCCAGGTGATTCCGATATACAGCCAAGAGAACTTCTACTCTTGGACTACACGTCACACCCATGGAAATGTGACCGCCAGGGGTGGGACCCAGGAATCTGTATTTTAAAAAAAACACTGAGAAGATTGTAATGCGAAGCCAGGACTAGTCTAACTTTAATCGTCCACAGATTAAGAAACAAAAGTCCCAAATTGCTAAATCACAGAGCCTACATCAAAAGCTAATTAGTGGCAGAACTGAACGCAGAATCCATTTGTCCAGATGCCCTGTCCAATGCTCTTCCCATGATGCACTGCTGCTTTCTAATCTTTTCTCCCTCCAGCATTCATATATACCTTTTCTCCAGCCAGACCCATCTGCCCACTGCCCCTTAAGTATTCTAGCCGATGTCATGTTGGTGTCACTGCCCCCACCTGGAATAGCCATGCCGCTCCTTCCAGTTTACCCAAGTCCTGGCTTGGCTTTCTTTAAGGCCATTCCCGTGTCTGCATGAGCTTTCTGAGCAGCTCCCCAACGCGCTCCGCCTCTGCCTTCTCTCCACGCCCGCAGCACTTACAGCCATGGTTTAGCATTGAGTTACTGTGTAATAATGCAGGATAGAAACTCTGAGAGGGCAGAGACCGTGGCATGCATTCTTCTCATATCTGCCTGGAGCCCTCAGAGTCAGCAAATGCTCTTCCATTCACAGATAGCAACCCTCAAGATTCACTCAAGTATACCTTTTGGGCCCCTTTCAGAAATCTGTTGCAAGGGGGGAAGAAAAGAATTTCCATGTTCCTCTTTCTTTTCTCTCTCTTTTTTTTAATGGCTTTCACGTTTATGTCACTTGCAATCAAGTGGCAGTGAACTTGATGCTCTGAATACTTAACTTTTCAAGAGACTAGCATGACATATGCACAGATATTATGCATGTCTTCTTTTGTGTGCTGTCGTTCAGCAAGTGTCAGTGGCTTGCCAGAATAATAGACAATCCTGCTATTGCAGCACCTGCACGGGTACTGCTAGAGACCCCTCGGTCTTAGAAATGAGCGGAAAATCCCCCTAATGCTTCAGGGAATAAAGGGAATTACAAACATGGCATTTCTCATCATTCATCTCTTCCGCAATTGGCTCAACTGACGTCTTTAAATCAAAAAACAACACTTTCAAACTCAGAGTTCAGCTTGAAGATTTCTCATTAAGAAAACCTTTCAGTTTCTAATTGGTTTTACTAGAGTTTTACTAAGTTGTATGGATACTTTTTGTGCAAACAAGTGATGAAAGTGTAAATTACCTTGTTAGTGGTTAACACTGAGGATTTCATGCTGGTAGAAATGTAAAATGGTGCAGTTGCTTTGGGAAACAATCTATCAGTTCCTCAAAAGGTTAAACAGAGTTACCATATGATTCAGAAGTTCTCCTTTTAGGCATATACCCCAGAGGAATGAAAACATGTGCCCACACAAAAACTTACACTTAAGTATTCATAGCAGCATTGTTCAAAGTAGCTAAAAAGTAGAAACAACCCAAGTGTCCATGGACTGATAAATCCACAAATTAAACGTGGTATATCCATCCATACAACAGAACATTATTCAGCCATAAAAAGGAATGAAGTGCTGATGAACCAAAAACGCATTAGGCTAAGTGAAAGAGGCCAGTCACAAAAGACCACATGGTGTATGATTCCAGTCATATGACAACAGGCAAATCCTTGGAGACAGAAAGTAGATTAGCGGTTGCCTAGGGGTGAGAGGGGAAGAAGGGTTGGGAAGAAATAGGAAATAACTGCTAATGGTGACAGGGTTTCTTTTTCAAAGGATGAAAATGTCCTAATATTGAATGTAGTGATGGTTGCATCTAAATAAACTAAAAACCATTGAACTGTACACTTTAAATGAGTGAAGTATAAGGTATATGAGTGATATATTCATGAAGCTGTTACATTAAAAAGTTAAAAAAAAAAAAAAAAAGAATGATGGTTCCAATCCCATCTTACTAGTGGTATAATCTTGAGCAACTTATTTAATGTCCCTAAGCCCCAGTTTTCTTATCTGTAAAGTGGACCTGCATTATACCAAGAATTAAATAAAACAGTCCATACGGAGGGTTTACACTTATAGTAAGCTCTCAATACATGTTAGCTATGTTTATTATTATTTCCTAATTCCTGGAGGAGAAGGGTAAATCTGGGAGCCTCTGGCATGAACTCAACTAAATTCTATGTAAGTGGCAGAAATCACATCAGAAAAGTGACTCAGAAATACAAGGAAATCTTTCCTAGAATCATACTTTCCCTCTGCACATCAGCCAGAGCCCACTCTCTCCTTGCCTCCAACCCCCACTGACAATGTGAAAAAGGACTTAAAAAGATATTTCTGCATAATTTCCAGTCCCTGAACTGCCATTTCAGCTGCTGCAGTGATGTTCCAGAACTTCTGGAAGCTTGGAGGAACTAACCAAGAAAAGAAAAGTGTATTTAATTAAAGCAATGGGTGGAAGGCAAATGGAAGAATGCTCACCTGCCAGGCACACCTCACACATCTTCACAGACGCAGAAAAATTCCATTCCGAAGGGCACTGAAGCAATTACTATCTAGAGCAGCCAGCCAGTGAGAAATTATGCTCTGGGTTTCAGCTCAGCCAGCTTCCATTACTGTGGAGAAATATCACCATATAATTCAACCTAGCTCAAGTCTCACCTCCTCTCTCAGGATGTTCCGACCATCCAGTCCCCAGGAACTACTCCCACCACTGAATTCCTGTAGGATTAATGCGATAACATATGAAATCACCTAGGACTAAGGCCAATACATTAGTGACTGCTCAAAAACCATCTCCTGGACATCCTGTAACACTTATTATTGGCACTGGTCCTTTGGCTCCCAGCAAACTCCACCCTGTGTTGTCATTTATCTTTTTATATAGCTATGTTCCATCTCCCTAATCTATCTGTAAGTCCAGGAAGGACAAAGACCCTATGGTATACTTCCTCATTTCTTGGCGTCATGAGTCTCTCTGTAATAAGGTGCTCAATAAACATTTGTTTATGATGATAATCCCCACCTCCTCTCTTCTAGCAGAATAACGTCTGTGAATATGTGGGGAAAGGAAGTACTACGATAAATATTATTCGGTGTAAAGGCCTATTTTGCCATAGAGACTTCCAATCAAAGCTGCATGGATAGATGGGAGAATTGATTTTTAAAACAGCAGGAGTAGAACAAACCTGTGCTTAATAGAGGGCAAAAATCTACTCAAGGAGAGTTTGTAGCTAACCAAGTTAACCCAATCCTCCCCCAACCTCCATCCAGTTGCCATTATGAATCCAGGTTGGTTCCCTAAGGAGTCAGAGTAGGAAGTATTACAGAGGTATGAACAGAGATAGGTTATGGAGTCTGAGAAGTCTGCATCCGGTCCCATCTCATTCTAGCTGGACATGTTAGAGAACAACCCTGGGCCCCAATTCCCTTGCCTGGTACTTGTAGGATAATAAAGTCAATATCTTAGTATCATTGTGAAGTAAAAGGTACAATAAATGTCAATTATAATTACTGTAATGCTTTAATCAGAAAGTTTTGGAGGTACCAGGACACCCTATACTCCCAAATCCTTCCTCAGTCACTTACTAGCTGAGTTATCTAAGATAAGTTATAGTATCTTTACCTATAATACAGAAATAATAATTTCTGCCATTTAGTACCTGTGATAAAGACCACCAATTAGTTCTATTTCCTCTTCTTCGTGGACCTGCAGCTAGGCTGTGTTTACCAGCCATCCTTGAAGTCAAAGATGTCCATGGGACTTAGTTCCAGTCAATGAAATGGGTATAAAAATGATAATGTGTAGCTTCTAAGCCAGAATCATCAAAACCTCCCACACTCACTTCCTCATGCTCTTCTCACTCCTTCCCTCTGGATGTTGGCATTAAAGACACACACACTTAGAAGCCACACGTAGAAGACAGAGCTTCCATCACCCTAGGTCCCAGAATCTCTGTGTGGAGCAGAAGTCCCACCCCTTCCACTTGCCCCCACCCTTGATGCCATTGTCCTAGAACCAAATGGGGCTGTTTTATAAAGGAAAAATAACCTATTGTGTTAAGCCACTTAAATTTAAGGGTCTATTTGTCATAGTTGTTTAATACTGACCCTAATACTTGTCTGTACATGCAGATGGCCCCCAATTTGACCACAGTTGACTTATGATTTTTCGACTTTATGACGGTGTAAAAGTATATGTGTTCAGTAAAAACTATACTCAAATTTTGATCTTTGACCTTTTACTGGGTTAGCGATACACAGTACAATACTCTCTTGTGATGCTGGGCAGCAGCAGTGAAATGATCTTGCCCAATTGTAGGCTAAAGCAGTTGTTCTGAGCACATTTCAAGTAGGCTAGGCTACGCCATGATGTTTGGTAGATTAGATGTATTAAACACATTTTCAATGTAAGGTATTTTCAACTTAGGTTTACTGGAATGTAAGCCCACCGGCTTTTGATAAAGATTACATAATATATATAAAACTCCTGAATCATAATAGCTCAATGAAAGTTAATTCCTTTCCATTCGTGGGTCTACTACACACTTGCAAAGATTTTCTAGGGATAAATGTACAGACTGGGGCTGACTCCTTAAGCTTATCGGGCAACATTTTCAAGAGAGATCTGACCATTTACATCTTTAAGTCGCTCTGATCTGGGATGAGATGCTTACTCTGAAACCTAACTTGAGGCTGAGAGAGTGCGAGGTCCTGGAACAAGAGATACTCACCTCACTCAGTGGATGGCAAGCCCTTCCAAGATCCCAGAGCAGGCCAAACTTACCTGTAATTTATTAGGGCTCTATAATCACATAGATGCATCTTTTTTTCTTACTGGGACCAATTTGGCTCTATTTCTTTTTTAAGTTTCTTCCCAGTTTATACGAAATCCCATAGGGTTCAACAGCCAGATAGACAACTACTATTTTTACTCTAGCAGCTTCTTATCAAAGTCTGGATTTAGTTCTTTTAAAACGTAACTCTGATTAAAGTCGGCCAGCCAGGCTCCATTCTACAGCCGAGCTCTTTCTTCGCACAGATGGGGCATCTGTGGAAGCTGGTGATGGGCAGTGCAGTGAGAGCGAGAGGAATAGAGAGAGACTGGGAAGGCCGACTCAGGACGGAGGTTAACAGAGATGCTTGGGACAAGCTAGGGAGGAGGCCTGCATCAGGAACACACAACATGCCCGTTGCAAAACAGGAAATTACAGTCAGTCATTCCAGGCAGAAACCAATTTGGAGAAAATAATGTTACTCATTGCTTTTTAACGGGAAAATATATCAAACTAAACTGACACTTGCGGGAAGTAGGGGGCTAGGGCCAAGAGTTCATTTTTGGATACCACTGAGCAGCACTTCCCAGCCACGTCTCCCGCTTCAGGCACACCTGGGCTGCTATGGCCTGGGACGGGCAGTGGTCAGAGAAGCGAGTGAACGCGCCGAGCAGCCCTGGCCAGTGTTCTCTAGACATGGGCACACCAGGCAGCCCAACAGTCTGCAGTCGCTTCAGACTGACATTCTTCAAGGTCAGCATCTACCTAATGGG
>NW_011888823.1:2419249-2423552 GCF_000151845.1 Pteropus vampyrus
AGCTAGGGAGGAGGCCTGCATCAGGAACACACAACATGCCCGTTGCAAAACAGGAAATTACAGTCAGTCATTCCAGGCAGAAACCAATTTGGAGAAAATAATGTTACTCATTGCTTTTTAACGGGAAAATATATCAAACTAAACTGACACTTGCGGGAAGTAGGGGGCTAGGGCCAAGAGTTCATTTTTGGATACCACTGAGCAGCACTTCCCAGCCACGTGTCCCGCTTCAGGCACACCTGGGCTGCTATGGCCTGGGACGGGCAGTGGTCAGAGAAGCGAGTGAACGCGCCGAGCAGCCCTGGCCAGTGTTCTCTAGACATGGGCACACCAGGCAGCCCAACAGTCTGCAGTCGCTTCAGACTGACATTCTTCAAGGTCAGCATCTACCTAATGGGGCAGAGGACGCATCGGAAAGAGGTGTTTTATTTTCAAAGTTCCATTTGGACATCCTAAACACTCCTCTGGTTACTTGCAATAACCTTAAGTAACTGGCACGCCATTTCCAAATTTTCCAGTGCTGTCTTAACACCTCTGAGCAATCGCCTAGCAGGCCTGCCCCCTAATTGGGTTCTCCCGAGTGATATTCTCTTTTGAGGTAATGCCAGGAAGCAAACTGGCAAACCAGGCACCCCGCCCCCTCGCTTTAATCCATCCCTCCTCTTTCCCACTTGGAAATGCATCTCTTTTCGGGATGAAGAACCTTTCATATCTCTTCACGACTGACTCTTCAACACAGCCAAGTGTGGAATCGCGTGCCATGTTTCTAATCACTCACGCTGGGAAAGAAGGAATGATGAGGCAGAAAGAAGGAAAATCTGCACAACTGGGCGAGAAATATTTCCAACAGAAGTGTGTATTAAATTAACGTACAAGCTCATGAGAACGCTGGAGCAATTCAATATCGAACTGAGAAAATGACAAGAAAGTGCTTTTCTGATGAGGCAACCTGCCTCTGGGAGCTGTGTTCAGTGGGTCTGTTGTTTTTTTTCTATTTCTACTCTTCAGCCTTCCTGATGGACATTTTCTTTCTCAGAGAGCATGTATGCATACACATGTGTATTTACGTGTGTTCGTGCATGCATGTGCACGTGTGTATTTGAATTGCAGTGGCAAAACTGAACCTCAACTAGGATATTTCAATATTCCATTTTCCTGCACTGTGCAAACCATGAATGCTTATGCCACAGTTTCTATTTCAAGGCTAAATAATGTTGAGAGGATGAAAAAACTACATATTTTTTCAGGTATTTTCATCTGAGCAGAAGTTCTGAAATCCTGATTGTAAAGAAAAGCATTTTTATGACAGAATACAAAGACCCAGGAGTTAGAAACAGCTTTAATTTAGAAAATTCACAATGTCTAGACCGCTTCTGTAATTTAAAATAATTTGAGTCATTCTATGCCGTTCTTCAGTATTGCAAAACTAAACGGGACTGAAAATATACATATAATTAATACAATCTAATTCTTTACCCTTCCTCTCCCTCAAAAAATAAATTACCTGACCTTCAAAACATGTCTGTGTCTGACTCGGTTAAGGGTCGCTTTTGTGTTTTCTTTTAGTAGGAGGCTGATGGTTTAGTCCAAGCCGTCACTCAAAATCTCCAGGTTAAAAGGTCTCCATTTATTTATCTTGGGTGCTCATATTAACCAGTTAAATGGTTGAATAGCAGTCAATGACTGAGAAAAACAGACATTTGAGAAGTAAAACATTTGGTACTTGAAAAATTACAGAAGTTCTTTGGTGGAGTTTATTATTCACTAATTATTGACTAAGCATAAGAAGTGTATATTTTCCTAGTTTGGAAAATAATAAATCATTTGAAGCTCTATGCATCACTCTAAATAGTTGGTAGAAACTGCTCTGCAGACCTATTGAAAACCAAGACTTTAAGGAGCTTTTATTTTCCAATTGCTGACATTCAAGAGGTATGAAACTGTGACACATCACCCGCCCTTTCCTGCAAACACACATAAGGTAACAGTAAAGCCAAAAGGTAGAATTGACCTGGATGGTGTAAGTCATGGTGGTTCTCATGGTTAAGGGAAGGGCTTTCTACACCTTCATGAGGCCAGAATCCACCCTTTAAAAGCAAATTCACCAGCTGCCTTCCCAGCACGGGTCGCTTTCCCGTTTCCTCCCATCTGTCAGTAACACCACTAGGGTCTCCAGCAAGAAATCAGTCATCATCAGCCCCTCACTGGCCTTCAGGCTCTAAATGTGATCTGTGACCAAGCCCTGTCATCTCCACTGAGAGCCTCTCAATTCACCCCTTTCTTCCCCAGAGAAAAGTTTTTTAAGTCTCAACAAGTACAAGGTAATGCTGTTGTTTGAATATCGTGCCCAGCACCACCACCCCAGCCCCACCCTTCACTACCTCCCGGCTCACTTCTATTCTGCCCCGCCCTGCCCCCCCACCCCAGGACACAGGCCATTTCAAGGAGATTTGCTCTGGGGCCATAGGAGGGGGCAGGGCCCCACCCACACCTTGATCTTACACTTCTGGCCTCCAGAACTGTAAGGGAAGAAATGTCTGTTGTTTTAAGCCACCCAGCCTGCGGTACTTTGCTACAGCAGCTGCAAGAAACGGCTATAAGGGCAGAGGAAATTTTCCAGATAATTAAAAGCTTACCTAAAAGTAAGGAACTGAGACCACAATTAATTTGAAAGCCTAAATCATCTCCGTATTTTACCGTGGTTCTCTCCTTAACCTGGGATATGTACAGAAATATGTAATAACCTCCATGCAATTAATTAATGATAATGATGATTATTATTTTTATAACTTTATCCACCATTTATTAGGTGCCAAGCTCTGGTTACTTCCGTAAGTTATGCCATTCTGTTTCCTATCGGGTAGATATCAATATCAACCCCATGTTTTGAAGAACTTAGTCCACAGCAAAGGTCACCTGAAAATAAATTCAGTTTATTCCTCTAAACATTTATATAGCCCTTTCCACTGGAAGGATCTAACCTATACAAATTCTCCTTTTCTGTCCATTTATTTCTCACACCATTACAAGTGGGGGCTCCAGTAGGTCTATTGACCTGCATTTTCCTGTTGGAGCTTCTGTTCTTGCCTTTGGTCCCCATTGAGGAATCACAGGCCTCTCCTCCAAAGACAGCCCAGCCCCACCCAGGACCACATGCTATTTGGGTCTTCGTTCCTAAGAGTCCCAGGGCTCAGCACCAGGCAATCGCCTTCCTTTCTCAGACTCCATTCCGAAAACGCCATCACAGGAGACATCTGAGGAAGAAAGCCCACATCATCCTTGTTTGCTCCCTGGCCACTTCTGCAAATGGCATTGCTGTGACAGGAAATTTCAAACAGATGCCCCTCGACCCTCAGTGCCCCCAAGGTGACTGATCATAAGGTCAGCACGTGGCCTCCTCATTTGGGCAAAGCCAGAGCCCAAGCTTTTTAATTGATGGTGTCATCTGTTACAGCTGCAAACAATTAGGGACAAATTCTTTTTTTTTTTTTTTTAACAAATTCTTTTCAAAGAAAGCTTTTCTTTTGCTGTTGCTGTTGTTGCTCTTCTCGTGCCTGGAACCATGCAGGGGGTAAATGCAAATTTATTAAAAGTGTCGGGTAAGCAAACAAAGTATGTTTTATGATTAAATGACAATAGGAGATTGCATTTATATCTAAGAAGAGGAAGACATCAGGGAACTTCCAGGAGGAAGCTGAGGTAGGAATCTACGGTAACCACAAACATGATCTTTAATGCCAGACTTCAAACCAAGTTTCTCCCCCACTTTTCCCTCTGAATTTTTACTAAAAGAACTACCAGGCAGATAGCACCACTTCAGTTTCTCCTTGGATGAGGGAGACACTTTTCCCTCCGAATTTTTACTAAAAGAACTACCAGGCAGATAGCACCACTTGAGTTTCTCCTTGGATGAGGGAGACACCTTGGTGGGGAACAAGACAAACCTGTAATGAACTTGGCCTGGTTTATAACAAACATACCAGAACTGGTACAACTACACAAGTCTGCTGCCTTCCAAGAATTTATGTTGAGACATCAAACACATATTCCGGCAATGCCAGAACTTTATTCAAAATATCTTGGCAATTGTTTCTGGAGAATGCCTTTAGAGCCAGCTTCTGAATCAAGCACATGAAAAGCGGTGACGGTGCTTCATACTGGACCACAGTTTGGGCAACAAAAATAGCATTGTCACTTTGGTCATTCATTGTACTCACTAGACTAGTGATTCTCAACCAGGTGAAATGTTGTCTTGGTCACCAAAAATGTAGTCAATGTTTGGAGACATATTTGATTGTCACAC
>NW_011888823.1:2423602-2431435 GCF_000151845.1 Pteropus vampyrus
ATTGCATTTATATCTAAGAAGAGGAAGACATCAGGGAACTTCCAGGAGGAAGCTGAGGTAGGAATCTACGGTAACCACAAACATGATCTTTAATGCCAGACTTCAAACCAAGTTTCTCCCCCACTTTTCCCTCTGAATTTTTACTAAAAGAACTACCAGGCAGATAGCACCACTTCAGTTTCTCCTTGGATGAGGGAGACACTTTTCCCTCCGAATTTTTACTAAAAGAACTACCAGGCAGATAGCACCACTTGAGTTTCTCCTTGGATGAGGGAGACACCTTGGTGGGGAACAAGGCAAACCTGTAATGAACTTGGCCTGGTTTATAACAAACATACCAGAACTGGTACAACTACACAAGTCTGCTGCCTTCCAAGAATTTATGTTGAGACATCAAACACATATTCCGGCAATGCCAGAACTTTATTCAAAATATCTTGGCAATTGTTTCTGGAGAATGCCTTTAGAGCCAGCTTCTGAATCGAGCACATGAAAAGCAGTGACGGTGCTTCATACTGGACCACAGTTTGGGCAACAAAAATAGCATTGTCACTTTGGTCATTCATTGTACTCACTAGACTAGTGATTCTCAACCAGGTGAAATGTTGTCTTGGTCACCAAAAATGTAGTCAATGTTTGGAGACATATTTGATTGTCACACCTGGAGGGGAGGGTTCTACTGGCATCTGTGGGTAGAGGCCAAGGATGCTGCTAAACACCCTACTATGCACATGACAGTTCCCTACAACAAATTATGCAGCGCAAAATGTCAGTAGTGTAATGACTGAGAAACCCCACAGCTAATCAAGCTCCAAGTGATTCCTGGAGACCACACCCTTTCTTGGAAGGTTCAGGAGTTTTTAGGAAGAATATCCTCAGCCTTTCAATAGTACTTTTTAATAGTTAACAGCATTCTGAACAAACACAACATCATTAGAAAAAGATTTGGTTTCACCAAAAGAGAATTTTGAAGAGAAACCACCCATTTCATTTCTCTGTTCGCTCCCTTGGTTACCAAAAAAAGTCTCATATACACAGAGATGTCCTCCCAAGATGTTTCAATTACATCGTCTGCCAGACTGGAGGTTCTCACCTTCCTTTCTTTTCGAAGTTGCTAAACCTTTTCTCAAAATGAAACTGTAGTCATATGGAATGTAATATTTTAAAAACTCGTAGTGGTACTCTGCTTGCAGAAAGGGTAGAAAGGAGACCTGGAACCTTCCTTAACCATTACCATCTCTTCCTACCCTATCCTTCACCTGGGACTCTACAAGCATTACCTTGAAAAGCACTGTCCAGCAGCTGAGCTGTGAAAAGAGCAGAACTACGTGGACTAGGAGACCTCACGTGCTCCTATGCCGATCCGCTTCATGACAACACATTCCGACGCTCTGCCTCCAGCAAAGTCTCTCGGAAATGTTTCCATCATGTCAATTTATCTACTAGGTTCTGAGGAACAACAGCATTGACTGTCTTTCCTTGATGACTTCTAACTAATCAGAAAACCATTTACATGAATAATCCATAGGTGTAATTTATAATAATTTATAAGCAGTGGTAATAACCACAAAGCAGATTTTATTTTTTTAAAAATCTATCATTTCAGCATGCCTCAGGCACTTCTTTGCCCTCCTGACACCCACCTTTAGAATGCTGAAAATAATGCCATGCTTATAAAGCAAAAATTAGAAACTTTTATTCTAATTTGCCATTTGGAATCTAGAAAATGTGATGGCTTAAGGCCAAGAGTGCATTCTACAGTCCTAATTGTATGTGATGTTCGTCTTTCTTCCAAATAGTCGAAAGCTGCATCAGCTGAAATGATGTATCTAAAATTGTAAAAAAAAGTGTTCGGATTTAAATTCCAAAACATCAATAAAAAAATGTACAGAGAAGATAATTCCAAAATACACTAGAGGCCATTTGAACTGAGTACCAGCCACCTGGGAAGTTCTCAAAAATGCTGTTTTCCACTGGAGACAAAATGCCCTACTCCCACCCGAGGCAGCCAGCCTCCAAGATGGCTCCCAGGAACCCCCAAGCCCTTGCGTAGTCCCCTCCCATTTTGCACCTGGGCTGGGTCTGTATGACCAATAGCATATGGCAGAAGTGATGGTGTGTCACTTCTGAGGAAGCTAGCTGTCATGTTGTGAGCAGCCCTTTAGAGAGGTTCACATGAGGGTGGTCTTCAGCCAACAGCCAGCGAGGAAATGACGACCTCAGTTCAGGAGTCTGCAAAGAACTGAGGCCTGCGAACGACAGTGAGCTCGAAAAAGATCCTTTAGCTGAGACTACAACCTCTTCCAATAGCTTGAGAGCTCATGAGACACCCTGAGCCAAAACCATACAACAGAGGCACTCCTGGATTCATAACCCTCAAAAACTGTGTGAGATAACACATGTTTGTTATATCGAGCTGCTGCTAAGTTTTGGTTTAATATGCTATGCAGCAATAATTGCCCTAACCAGATCCAAGAAGAACCAATCATAAAGAATGGGGTTCATAAGACATCTAAAGGTGAGGTCAAAAGAATGAAAAAGATTGGAGACCTCCAACTCTGAGCATAAATCAGAAGGTAAAAGTCTAGCTGAGATTCCAGTTATGATGACAGGAAGAGATGGAGAGGGTGATGGGAGGGAGCTACTGTGAGACCTCTACAAGCTTCTAGAACCATTCGGCTTTTTATTTTTCTCTTCAATTTCCATGAAGTGATCAATACCTAAAATGAAAAGGACCTGTGGACTCTTCACTGAGACAACAAAAACACTGAACTTGAAAAAAGAGATTTCTACTATGTAGCTAAGTTTTGAGCAGTGGAAGAACCCCAAGGCAAGGAAGCAGGCTGAGGCTCTGGGACCTCATGCATGAAAAGAAAAAGTGGGGGATGGGGGAGGCATGCAGCAGCAATGTGAGCCTGAAATGGGGGCTGAGAGCTTAACTCACTGAATCATTCATTAAACATGCATTAAGTGAGCATCTACTGTATTCTACATAGTGTGCTTGGGATAGGTAATAACTGCAAAATAGCATGATAAATAGACATTTAGAAGTACACATTTAATGCCATGGGAACTTAGTGAAAAGACATTTAAATCCCAATAGGGGAGGGAGATCAGAAAAGGCTTTCCCGAGTAATTGGGATTTGATGTGAGTTTTGAGGAACTAGTTAACTAGAAGAACAGTAGAAGAAAAGCATCTATGGTAAATGTAACAAGTAAAAAGGCACAGAAATGTTAAACATTGTGGCAGATAATATCCTACACTTGGAGGGAAGAATATATCCAAAAAGGTTGGAGAAGATGAGGATGAAGAGGTAACTGGGGCAAAACCATGAAGGAATTTATGGATGAAAGTATTAAGTTTTAACCTGGAAAATGAAATCTATGGTTAGCCATTGAAAAATTCTAAGCATGCATGCTTTCGTTCATTCAACGCCATCACTGGAGCATCTATCCTGGGCAAGGTATTGTGCTGGGAAAGAGCTAGGTCTACATCACCGGACAAGACAAATGTGGTCCTGCCCTTGCTCCACTTATGGTTCAGAAGGAAAAAGGTACACTCGTGAATTATTAGATCCCTTTAGCAGTTATGTGGGGAACAGGTAGGCATGGCAGGGGGAAGGCAGATGAAGAGTTTCCCCCAATGCATTCCCAAAGACGTCCTGGTATTCCATCACGCCCACCCCCACCATTGGCCTCACCCTGCCTTCATATTTGCCAAACATACATTTAAAACTCCCATTTCTAGGATCATTTATGGATGAAAGTATTAAGTTTTAACCTGGAAAATGAAATCTATGGTTAGCCATTGTGTATGCCCCAAGCAAGGACTTTCTAAACCTACTCTTTTATATTCCTTTTCTCTTTTCTCTGTGTCGAGAAAGACTTGCTAAGTGTCAGAACTGAGCGAGACCCACAAGATCATCTACTCCGATCCATGCATGGAAACTGAGGCCCAGAGAGGAGAAGGAACCCCTCCATGCTCTCAAGCCTGACTGCAGCAAACCGGCTGGACTTCGTGTCTCCCGGGTTCCATGCCAGTGCTTTCCCCACAGCATCTCACCAAATATCATCATCCTCCAACGGTTATGCTTCAGCGGCATGCAAAAAAAACAAACAAAAAAAGCCCAGAGTGTGGCAGAGATTTTAGCCTCACTGAAATGGTGATGGCTTCATTCGGCAGCTGCCCACGTCCCTGCTAAGGCTAGTTTCCTCTACTCAATTAGACGGGGCACCGGTGGGAGATCAAGCTGAGAAATTCTCTGGGGTTCCATCTGTTAACTGAAGCCAGTGTCAGATTTTCCACAGTATGACAAATGATCAAAGATTCCTTCTCCTTTTCTTTATCACCCTCTTATTTCAAGGCAACATTAGGCCAAATTACAAGTAAGAAATAGTACAATCTATTTTAAAATGGAAATAAAACAGTCAAAAGAGACCAGATAGGCCTAATCACTTAGAGAGTTTCAGTTTCAATGCCAAGTAGCATCCACTTTTCAAGAAGGAGTTGTATCTCATTTTGAACAATTCTGTCAATTTTGTGTGAGCTCCACGTTGGCCTAGCCCCTCCCAGCCATGTTTCAATCACCTGCTGTTTAAGATACGTGCAGGGTCTGAGGTCCTTCGGGCACTAGATGCATCAGCAACTGGCAAATTAACAGCCTGTGTCTATATTGACATTCATGTTCTCAACTTAATGGTTAATTTATTTAATGAACAGCTTCTGTCCTCATTAAGAGGGTAGGGTGTCAAACGTGAATTGGACTGGGCAATAGGATAAAAAGGTGGTGGGGTTTTTCCTTCAATCCCAGGGTTAGTTTTCTGCATTTCATTCATCTCATAAACACTTGTTTTTGAGGACCTACTATCTGAATGCCTGGGCCCAGGATGGGTCTGAGGCCTCCAGCCAAAAGGCTCTCCTTCTACCCAAAAAGAAGTCAAGTTTAGTGGGTAAGCCATATAAGCCAGTTCATAGCTATCCAACAATGAAATCAGTGCCTGAAATTCTCTGAGTGAAATGAAGATGATTGAAACATGCGGTAGCCATTAGACTGAGGAGCAAAATGTCAACCCAAGCTCAAGTCTATGAATTTGCTGATCATTGACCACAAATAATGGAGGCAAAAACAAGCAAACAAACAAAAAGTCTATCCAACAAGGACAGAGCCCATCCCAAACAACGGGGACAAGAAAAGTCTATTTAACACACGTACTAACACCAACTATCTCCAGGTAAGATATTCCAATCACTAAAATGAGGACAAAATCTCTTTTGCCTCCTTCCTTGCTTTGACAGAACATTCTCAGCTTCCTACACCACTGGCTGCTTTCTGCCATCTGCCACAGCTCTCTGCAGATGCATCTATCTCCCCTACTCCATGAGAAGTTCATGAGAACTCTGAGTCTTTGATGCCTAAACCACTGCCTAGCTATGCTGATTTCTCAATTAACATTAGCTGAATTGAAGTGAAATTCTAAAATGCGGGATGTGTTTCTTGGAGCCAAATATCGTCTGTGTTTAGATCCTGGCTGGCACTTACTAGCTGTGCAACCTTGGGACAAGTTCCTAATCTACTCTGTGCACCAGTTTCCTCATCTGTAAAATGAGGATAAAAATTATACTTCCTAGCATTGCTGTGAGATTGATATCTGGAAAAGAATTCAGAAAAAAAAAAAAAAAACCTGAGAATGAGGAAAGTCTGCCTAATTTGTCCTGCCCAGGGGCAAAAATGTCCCAGGAAAACTGCTTCCTACTGTAAGTGGATTTTCTGTCTCCAGGAAGTGGCCCATTTGGGGGTCTGAGTCACACTGTAGCTGAATCTCAATCCCACGCTTTAAAAGTTTTGCCCTTAACTTTTTTGTGTTAAAGAGAAAATCTAACAAAGACTAAGTACGTGTTACGGAGCTCAGTGATTCACACCTTTAAATAATGAGAATCAAAGAAAAACTGACAGACTCGATAATATTTTGAGTCTCTCATAGACTACGCTCTACTCTTTAAAATAGGTATTGCATGGAGGAGACTGTGAACCCTGTAGAAGTAGAAACCATGTCTTTTTTGCCTTTGACGGCACATCACCTAATCCAGTATCAGACGCGTTATTATGTTCTGATAAATAAATGTTTGTCTATTCTCACTATTCTTACTATGCTCTCAATAAATGTTTCATGAATGAATAGCTCATTTTATTTTTGGTCACATCACTATTATATATTTCCTTGACATAAACAAAGCCCTTAATTATATTCATGCATATATACACATATGCATGTGTGATTCCTTTTCATGTCATGAAATCTGCATAGAAGAATTTTAAAAGGCTCAAAAGGGACCATAATGGAGGTTGTGGGCAGAGCTATAAGCCCAAATCCACCTATAACCAGACGTAGCTTTCCAGGGACATTTTTGTCCCTGAGTAGGATGAAGAGCTGCACGTTTTCTTTTCTAATCTCCTGCAAGGACTTCGGAATCCAAACTTATGAATTGTGCACCGAACATTTATAACTCTTTCTAGTCCAACTGACACTGATAAATCCAAATAAAATGCATCAGAGAGCAAATGTCCCTAATCTCATCTACTATGACATAACAGCCGCAGGACAGAGATCAAGAGACATCACTACACTCAACTAATCCTTCACTTACCGCAAAGACACTCCTGGCTTTTTCCCATCTTTGCACGGAGACATAGAAAATTCCCTTCTCATTCTGTTCTGTAGCCCCTGTTGATGGGCAAGAGGAAATCACATGAGATAATTTATCTTTACATTATCTTTAAGAAAAACGAATTCAAATCTTGTTCACTTCAGTTCAATTTTGTCTTCCTTCTGGGTGTTATCCTGGAACCAGGCTTAAAAACTATTGTATGCAAATTAGGTCAAGTATGTTCCCAGGCTGTGTTAACTTGGGAGGGGAAAATTCGGAAAGAATTCTAAATACCATAGGTAATCTAATCCATCACGAGCACAAGATTTTAATGGGCTTTAAGGGCTACCACTTATCATTTCTTTCCTCTTCCTAAATATTTAGGAATAAGAGGAATTTTAGCAAGAAACTAAAGAGAAAATTTGTATTTTAGGTCATTTTAGTTGACCAGAAAGGTGATATTCTTGTCTGTATTAAGAAAAGAGAACTTCCTTACTTGAAAAGACAATTAAGAGGAAGGCTTATTAATAAGAGTGGTCCTGTGAGAAATAGAAAATGGGAAATAAAGTCTTTTTCGGGTTTAATATTAAGACCATGTTTTTAGCTTGGGTATGCTAAAGAACATATGAAAAATGTATATGAGATTTCTGTTTGTATATTCTATATGAAGTTAATTTTCTTCAGTTTGTATTGCTTTTTTATGAAGTAAACAGATCATATTTTTGTCCAATGTTTTAGCTCAGGAACTTATACTGATGTCATCGGTCAAACTCCTATCACACTAGGCTACACAGAATGTATATAAATAACTCTACTGCCACCTGATGCCATCACATGGAAATTGCAGGGGCAGCTATTTCAACCCAAAATTCCCTGAAGTGTAAGACTTTAAATTTGCATAACAAAGACGGCTTTGTATTTTCATAGAGAATATAGCTTTGACACTGATGCAAAAGAGGAAATGTAACGACTTTGAAAAAACTAAATAAAAGCATAAAGAGGACAAAATTTTGCAATCTTGATAAAATTACCAATAAAAAATTTCTACACAAGTTCACTTCACTGTTATACTGTTACAGTGTAAAATGTGCTTTTTTTCCTCCTTTGGCAGAAATATTTCCAGAGATTTGAATAATCTTAAATAGTGGTTTAGACCAGCAATCCCTAACCTTTTTGGCACCAGAGAC
>NW_011888823.1:2432890-2457851 GCF_000151845.1 Pteropus vampyrus
GTCAAAATAAAAATTTAAAAACAGTCCTACCTTAGTTCTGACTCAAATTCACTCATTCGATTTTTTTTAAATGTGGTTCATTTATAGTTTAGCCATTATATAACGCCTTGGTTGAAGTACCATTTCAGAAAATTTAGTACTTTCTATATTTGCTTTAAGATTTTTTCCCTTACAAATTAAAATAAGCTCAGCTATAATGGAGAACTTCTTTGCGGCATTACAAAAGGTAAAAGGAAGCCGCATTCATGCATAGCTATACGATTCTATACTATGTAGGCAGGATCCAGAGCAAGCAGCAAGGAGGCTTCCTCGCCCAGGCCCAGATGAAGAGACTCTGTCCCAGCCAGAGTTGGGACAAAACCTAAATCCTTGCCCATTCATTCAGGCTTACATCACCAAGACGCTAATAATCTGAGAGCTTCCATTTTGGAAATGCCGAGGAACCACAGGTCCTCCCAGTTCTTAAATCAAACTCAGCATCACCCAAGGCCTCTTGCCTTATCCCTGCAGAGCAGACAAAGCCGTTTCAGTGCCCAGATGTCCCTGAGCAATATCTGGCGTTAATGTTACAGAAAGCCAGTCTCTCCACACAGACGCTCCCCAGCAGTAATCGCCCTAAGACATGGTGCTCCACAACCTCCTGGAGAAATGTCCCTCGTGTCGGCTCTATCATGCATGAGCAGTCTAACCTGCTGACTCTTTCCCTCTCCCTACCGGTGACAACCACCTTTAGCGCTGGGGTAGAGGGCTGCATTCAGACAGAAACACATCCAACTCTGGAATCCCAACTGTCAGCAACGACTACTGGTCCTTGTCCGGGATCAGTTCTCTCTCCTTTTCATTTTAAGCACAGAGCAGCCACATGGATGCCTAGATTGTCACATCCGCCTCCAAGCCCCCACCCTCACCCTAGTGACTGTAACAGCTCTTATTAGCACTTCCCAAAGGGGCACATCAAAGGCAGAGCCAGGAGTGAGTGGAGACCCTGCCGCCTGTGAGCCACCATCCAGCTGTGTTATGTTGAGCTGACTTGAAAGCAGGGGAGCAACAGCCCCCCGACCACCACCGCCAGCAGCCCATTAGGCTTTGGCAGCGAGGAGCACCTCCTCTGCTGAAATCACTCATAAACGGGACCCTGGGGGAGGAGGCCTCTCTCCCCCTTATGCCTCGCTGTCCTCGAAGGGGAAAGTAAACTTATTAAATGTTTTTAATATTTGCAGCTAATAATGCCCTGGATTTGCCAGATAACATTCACACCTTCTCCTCCCTTTGGATTTGAAAAACACATATTTCCAAACACATGTTCCCACAATTTGGGATTTTACTAACAGAGATGTTCGGATTCTTTAAATGTTGTTTTATTGGGTTGTTTGCTTGGTAGGTTGGTTTTTAATTGGGAAATGCTTCACGGGGATGAAAAAAAGAGTATTTCCTCTTCAGTTGTCTTCTAAAAGAGCTGAGCAGCTCGACAGGTTCAAACAATATGCAGCGTCATCACAGACTTGTAATCCATAAAGTGGTAAATCACCTCGAGATAACAAAGGAAATCTTGCATGTTCTAACTCTGAAAGTAGATGATTCCTACTTAATTTCAATTCTATTGCTCTGCTTTAATTGAATTCACAATTCCTGTAATGGCTTATAACAGCTGCAGCAGAAGCAATGACATAGATTCCCCCTGACCTTCCTCCAGCCAGGCACTCAGAAGCCAGCACTTCAAGGCGGGCCCCCGTTTTAATGAAACAGACTATTTCAAGCTTCTCTGATCGTCAGCTACAACACATCGGAGGCTGTAGCTACTTCCTCACCACTAAACTTACATCTGGACCTGTCGATGGTCCTTTTCCCTGCGTGACCGCTGATCTGATGAGAAAAAAAAAAAATTGCCTTGGCGAAAGGCATGTGTTCCATTTCCTGACCTTGGCAGCCCTAAGCTCTGAAGGACTCTCTCCCAGTCGCCACTGAGCAAATCTCTTCCCTTCACTGTAAATGTGTTGAAAAGGAAAAGGAAAGTTGCAGAAACACTTGCAAGTAAACAGCCTCTGAAATCAATGAAGACAGAGAATTACTCTTGTTCCTAATCCCTTTTTCCTCTCTCACAAAACTGCCAATAATCCTGGCCTGATTCTAACGCCTATCGAGACTGATTCTCCTTCGGAAGGGGCATCTCACCATACATCCCCAGAACCCAGCAGTGAAGCGGGACTTGGAAATGCCACCCCTGCGCTCTTCAAAACACTTCTCTTTTGAGACTGGCATCTTCTAAATCTCGTGGAGAACCACTCGGTGGTGAGGCTGTGGCTTGCACAGCCTTCAGCTAAGTGGTTTTCACAGCTGCACAGAAAACTGATATAGTGAGTGTGGAATGGCCAGTGTGCACAGAGTCAGCCCTCTGTGGCTGACTCTGCACTTGGACACATAGTTTGCATCTTGAGCATGGAACACAGCAGCACGCCTAGCAAGCTATGATGTCATTGGAGGGGCCGAGTAATCAACCCTTTCTGGGATTGTTTAATACTTACTTGACACTTACCCGTGTAGCCTGGTGATTAATCCCAAGGACTCTGGTTTGAATCCCAACTCTGCCACTTAGCAGCCATGTGACCTTGAGCAAGATACTTCACTTCTTTGCACATTAATTTTCTCATCTGTAAAAGAAAAACTACTTCACAGAGTTGGGAGAATTCAGTAAGTTATTACCCATAGAGTATTTAGAACAATGCTTGGCACGGTAAATTCTCAGTCAATGCTAGCTTTGTAACATTTAACATTATAAGCTAATCTTAATAACTATTAGCTATTTTGTTTTGTTTTGTTTTTTTTAAATTTTGGCCATGTCTACCAGGACCCCGAAATGAAGGTTCACTCATTTTGGCTACTGGGCCATCTCGAATGGAGCAAGGACATAGGTCAGTAAAAAGCTGGGAAAAGGGGTGATTCTAAATGCCAAGTCTGAGCCTCTGATACCAGGTACTTTTTACCCTCCATGAGCCCTAAGGCAATGGCTGGTGGCACAACACCCATCCCCACCTTTGGGTCCTCTGCTTTTACCACTGTCTCCTACGTCACTTTCTCAATTCTTATTCTTCTAAATTCTTGCTGGTTTTGTACTCTTCTGTAATGCCTACAAGCCATAGGGCTTCGGGCTTCATCAGTGGCACCGCTTAGCACTGAACAGTGCACGAAATGGTTTTTATAGAGGCATACTGTTCACAACTCAAGTATTAGTCTGCTTCTCACTGCCACAGAGATCGTGTAGGGTCAGTGTGAAATATGCCAAAAGGAAATTCTTCAGATGTGATGGACTGATATCTTGAAAAAATATTTACAAGATAAATTTAAAGTTGCTTTTGAGTTTTCAAAATAAATCCCTATTATCCCATCCCATATTTTCCTACATCATGAAGCAATGCAAGAGCAGTAAACCAGAACCGAAAAGACTGGTTTCCAGTAACATTTCTAACACTTACTAATCATGTGACCTTGGACAAGTGAATTTCAGGATTCTCATCTAGCTAAAACACAGAGAAAAATGCCTAAGTCTATTTTATTGGGTGTTATAGGGTCCAGTGAGACAATATGTATGAAAACGTTTTGAAAATTATAAAATGTTTTACCAATATAAAATGATATATTATTTATGATGCATCTTATAACAAGTCTTGGAAAGCACTGAGCAGAGAAAGCATCTAACTAGGAGTCAAAGGTAGGAATTCTAGCTCCAAATCTGCTACAAATCGACCCTATAAATTTGGACAAGTAACTTCCCCTCTGTGGTTATCAGCTTTCTCCTCTATAAAATAAGAGAGTTGAACTAAATGAGCTCTAGATTCTCTCCCAGTTCAAGAGTCTATGAGTCCAAGCCAAACAAAAAGAAAACTAATCAAAGTAAAACAGATATGCCTTTAAAAAGACTAAGTTTAATAGTAATAAAGAAAATGAAAGAGTCAGTGTGGCTATTGGGGCTGACCAAGGCAGACATGGTTTATTGCTCACAATCTGCCTTCCCCTAATTCAGACACGCCCTCGCAGCCTGCTTTGCCATTAACAACAAATCATTTTTGCAATGCATCGTCTTAATTAGATTTTAAGACAAATCATTTACAAAGATTTCTTATTGCAAATAGACTAATTATACAATTTTGCCTACAGTTTCATGTCTACATGTGCCTATGTGTAAGCATGCACACACACACACATACACACACACACACACACACACACACACACACAAATTCATTGATACTTGGAGATGCCAACTCTAGTAAAGGTGAATAGCCTTGGTTACTTTGATGTGGGGGAGACAATGCCTCTACAAATATGCATTTCCACAGAATTTTAAAGCCTCTTTTGATAGATAAGGAAAGTAAATTACTAAAAAAAGGTCAAATGAATTGCCAAAAGTCAGTGGCTATCTAGCGACCAAGAAGACAGCTCACCTGGATGGTTATGGCTTTTGTTCTATGTTGAGACATTCTTGACCTTGACTTTAGAATCAATCATAAGTTACTGATATCTTACCCATTTGATGTCCTTCCAAACTGGGGTGTTTTTCTTGAAGTCTTGCTTTTCTTAAAAGATGGCAAGGAGCACTCTGCACAAAGTCTCTACGTGTTCTAGTCCTTCCTGTACCACATTTACTGGCGAGATTGATAGCTGTTAACTTTAACAGATATAAACACGTTCTTTGTCTCCTACGTACCAGTCATTCGTTCACAATTTTATGTTTAAATTTATTTTTAATTGAACTATAGATAGAAATTGAACCTTCAACTTGTTATTTTAATAGTAATTGTAATAATTGGCCCATAACTGTTTTCATCGCTAACATAATTATTAAATAATTAACTGTGTGCTCATTAACATAAGAAGTTGCATTAATTGCATGCCATCTCACAATGAAATTAACCTATTAAGATCAGGCAGAAAATATAGGATATAAGCAGAATCAGAGAATCTCTATGGAGCTGGCTGGTCAAATTTTCAAAAAAAAAAAAAATTAGGCCTCACAAGGTGGGCAAGGTGTTGAGGTAGGGGAGCTGCAGGGTCAAAATAGTAACATTAATTAGAGCAATTAATGTACAAAAAAGGGTTCACGAGGGACTTTAAATAATAAGATGTTAGAGAATACTAACAAAGGAGTTTAGGAATGGTCATAAAATCAAGGCTTTGATCTTCAAAAGTAAGAAAATGAATGGGAGAAAATTCTCTCCCTCCCAGCCATTTAGGTGCCAGGATCTGGTTTGCTGGTAACTTCCTGGTGCTGATATGATGTGCCTCGAGGTTTAATCAGCCATCACTTACCTTCTACGTGTTCACTCTTAACTATTTTCTTTCCCACCTTCACCTTCATCCATTATTAACTTACCTCCCATTCACCCAGCCACAGTCCCCACCTGCCTACAAAACTTCTCTACTCTCTTAGCCCAACGTGTCTCTTGCTTGAGTTTTTGCTCTTCTTTTTCCTGCCACTCAGTGGCCATATTTGCACCAATTTGCATCAATAATAGCACAGACATTAATTTGTTGCTTTGTCCCTTTGGTGATAAGATTGTACTTGCCACTTACTCCACATTGCCCTTTATTTTCATCCTGAAACTTAGCTGCAATATTTAAGGTTCCTGAGTCCCTTTTACGAAGGTATGTACCTGTGTGTTGTGAAGGATGGTAGACTTGGAGTTAAATATGAGAGGACTCTGAGTCCCCCAATGACCCCTCCTGCTCAAAAGATGTCACTGGCTCGTCGTGGCACAGAATAAGTTCCAAACTCTTCAGTCTGTCTTTCAGAACTCTGCAAAACTCACCTCCACCTACACTACCCATCTAGGGTGGTCAATTGTTCTCCTATAAGGTCAGATAGTGGATTAAACTGACATTGTATATTATTTTAATTATTATATTTGTTATACCTAGCCATCTATTTCACTCTTCTCCCAATCTGATGGTTGGTCATCTGAATGGTCTCTTGTTCCTTATGCTTACTTTTAATTTATTTCTTTAAACTGGATAAAACATGGCTACTTTATATTCTGTATCCAGTAATTCCTTCACCTGAAGTCTTTGTGGGACTGCTTCCGCTATATGTTGTTTGTTCTGACTCTCACTCATGGTGCCTTAGTTCCTCGTGCATCTTGTTATTTGTATATCTATCATTGTATAAGTTCATGTCCACTGGAACCTTACATGTGGGAATCATATGAGTCATACGTAGACTGGTTTATTCCTCCAGAGAGGTGATAGATTTGCTGCGGCCAGGTACCTGAGGTCGATGCCAACTTGAAACTGCTTGAAACTAAATTCTTGGAATCTTCACATCTTGCACATTATGTGAGTCCAGGCCCCAAATCCACATGAGAGCTACATTTATGTTATGAATTTTCAGGAGAGAACTTTGTCCTTACCCTGAACCAAAGACTGAGATATCAAGTTTCTTTGTTGTCTCCCTTTGTGTGCCCTTTTATTTTTTTTAATCTAGGTCACCCTCTCAGTAAGGATGTTGTCCCAGTGCTGGGAGGGATAAAGGGATGGGGAACAATTCACCTCCCTCCTTTGCAGTGGCCTAAGGTTTTATGTCCTGTTCCCTCAGTGGTCACCAAGAAGATTGCTAAGCAATCTTCAGCACACTCTTAGCTCTCTGGGTTTGTTTTTCTATCCTTGTTTGATACCTCTGAAAGTTACCTCTACTTTCTTTCTAGTTCGGCCATGCATTTAAAGAGGGGTTTATTTCTATTTCATGCAGCATTTCTGGCTATTTTGCAGCGGGAATTCAGGATGTCAGATTCCCCTTACTGCAAGAAATGGGAGATCTGCAACTTACAATCTTTCAGCATTGTTTCTTGCCCTTAGAACCTTGATAAAACTATAGGAATTTTGCTTCTGCAATGACCAACAAGTAAACATTCTGAGACAGTACTTCAGTAATACCCTAGAACCAAGTAACTCTAGTTCTTATTTCAGTACTCTAGGCCAGGGGTCACAAACTTTCCCCATACCACGCCATATGGTAAATATTTGCGGCTTTGCAGGCCAACAGTCTCCGTTATAACTACTGAACTCTGCTATTGTAGCAAGAAAACAGCCATAGACAATACATAAATACATGAGCATGGGTATAGTCCAATAAACCTTTATTTTTGGTCACTGTAATTTGAATTTCATATTATTTGCACATGTCACAAAATATTATTTTTTAAAAAAATTTTCGAATGATTTAACAATGTAAAAACCATTCTTAGCTCATGAGCCATACCGAAACGGGTGGTGGGCTGGGTTTGGCATGTGGTCTATAATTTGCTGAACCCTACTCCAGACCATGGTTCTCATCTGGGGAATACACATCGGAATCACCTGTGCAACTTTTTGAAAACAGAGATGCTGAGGTCTCACCTCAGTCCTGTAGAGTGAAAATCTCTCGTGGTGGAGTCCAAGGCTATATGTGTTTTTTAAGGTCCATAGGTGATTGTGATAAGCACCCCTTGTTACGACAGGATGCTCTAGACTCTGCTCTTTCTGGATCTTCACGGTGCTCCCCACTTAATAGTCTATTGTACACGGTTACCCCAGTTACTTGACTTCAAAGCAAGTTACATAACTGTCAAGTCAAAATAACCTGCTATGATGCAAAAATAAACATGTAAAGAAACTCGACGAGGCTCAGTGGCTTTTGGTATATTTCCTATGAAAAAAAAAGCCTGCAATAAAAAAAGAAATTTGATATATGATAAAGAAGACATCACAAATCAAAAAAGAAGAAGAATTCAGCCAACCAAATAGGTTCACAATTTGGAAACAAGAACAATTTATATCCATATCTCATACCATACACCAAAATAAATACCAGGTGCACTAAGGAATAAAAGATAAAAGGATTCAGCCATAGAAAGAAACTCAAAGGCAACTGAATTGAATTATCTGTCAAATCTCTGGAGTGAAGAGGCATTTCTAAGCTTGAAAGCTTAGAAAAAGCCACAAAGAGAAGCAACACAGATTTAATTGCATAAAATGGTAAGCCCCTATATATAATAAGATAAAATAACTTGAAATACTTGAGGTAAACTGAGGAATAAATTTGCGTAACTAAGGAAGTACAACTAGTTGACAAAATATAAAGAGTCTGCCTAGTAATCAAAAGATAAGCAAGTTAATGCAAAATACTATTGTGATCTATCAAATTAGCCAAGAGTTTTCAAATAGGAAGCAAGATCTTTGCTGGCTAGCATATAGGAAACACATTTTCATAACGCTGCACATTCTCAGTCTGGAATGGCAGAGAAACACAGATTTAAATAAGGGTTTTGAATCAAATTTCTGTTCCTGCTAGCTGTATAACCTCTCCAAAAAACTGGAAAGACTCTATAGGTCTGAAAGAGGAGACTGGTTAAGCAAACTATAATATATTCACTTAATAACAGATTATGAGGCCATTAAACATTATGTTTACAAATACCATAAAATAACATGGATAAAGGTTACGATACACGAGGTGAAAAGGGCAAGATATAAAATTGTGTAAATATGGTGGTTACAATTATGTAAATCCTAAACAAACCGATTCATAAGGAGGAAAAGGGGGAAAGAAATACACAAAGACATTAACGATGTTTGTGTGGGTCGTATACATTGGTGGGGTTTTTTTTAAGATTCTGTTCACTAAGACTGCATTATATTTACAGTGAGAAATAACTTTTTAAAGAGAGAAAACGTTGTTTGAAAATTGGAGTGTGGCAGAACAGTCATCAGGAAATGGTAAAGTTTCAGAATCATATTCTGAAATTTTACTGTAAAACACCCGATTGACGTGAATAGTTCATGTGGCAAAACCCTAGAGCACAAAGCTGAGAATTAAGTGTTAATTCTGCCTTCTGTTTTCTTTACACTTCTTATATCATTAAGACTATAAAGTAAAATGGCTACTGTTCTCACTGATAACTAAGTGAAGCCTAATTGTGTGCTTTTAGTCTCAATTAAAATTATTGAAAATGTGAAAGCCTTTCCAACACTCTCACAGATAAATAACACTTTAAATGCACAGCCTTCGATTGAGAACTCTTTAAGATTTCTTTAGCTTTCTGGAAATCTCTCAGCACAGATCTTCAGAGGAGCTTCAGATACTTTTGTGACACTTAAATTTACCCTTCTGCTTTGTCTGACCTTGGTACAATTTCCCTATTCGTTAAAGGACATTTGAATTTCAAGACAATGTACGATTTTTTAAATGACAATGGCATGCAATTTAAGCTTCCAACTTGCAACTGCCACAGCCTTTGTCTTCAATCGAGTTCCAAAGAATGTGTTCCAGTTCACAGTGATTTCTATGAGAAACTGGAGAATCAGAAACAAGATCTCTCCCCCCGAAAATGTTTCATGGACCCCCATCTTAATTCCTTCAGTGCTTTCGAACCTGTCTGCTAGAACACAGGAGAAGCATCTGCCCATAGGTAAAAAGCAGCATTTTTATTAGGAACATGCACTGTCTGGTTTCCTTGTTTCTGCTGCCAGCGCCAGAAAGAACCCTCTTCATAATGTCTGCCTTCAAGATTTTTTTTCTCCAGGTGGCCAACATGGAAACTGCCTTCACTGCAAACTGACGAACACAGCGTGATAAATCTCATCTTGAGTCACAGCCAGCTCTTCCTGGAGACCCCGTTTTAGGGCTTTGCAAAGTAAAGGACCGTCCATTACAGCCGGGCATTTACGCCTTCAAAATGCTTATTTCTTCTTATGAGACAATAAAATACTTCCTGCAGCAACAGCAGGTGAGCACAAAAAACATCTTAAATATCTGACCTGAAGCGCTAAAGATGCTTAATAATCTTTAAAGTTACCAACAATATTGTTCCCTCCCTTACCAGGATGTTGTAAAACGTCCTAATTAGTCTTTATGATAATGCCGACACCTCCATAGCACATAAAAAGGACTTTTAATTTTTAAAAGGACAACTCTGGTTGGTTTGATTTTTATCTCTAATTGGCCTATAATGCCTATTCCTTTGGCACTCCAGACAGGCAAACATTAATTTAACAAGCAGCTCATACACCGTGGGAGACCAGAGAATCGAGTGTGGAAAGGACGGTTCCAGTATTCTGGACACGTAATTGGCTCCATTCTCTTTTACCTCCTGGAAGGTGCTAAACAAGCGTGTCTGCTACTCAAAGAGGGTGTCCTCTAAGGCAGCTGCTTCCTGAGGACCCCTTGCACCACTAGTCTCTGCTGTGGCACAACCAGGACTCAGCAAATCCCGGGGGGCTGGTCCCGCCCAATGAGCACTCCAGGAGAAGCCCCACGGGAGACCCAGAAGGTGAGGTGCTGTGGGCCAGGCCACAGAACCGAGGCCAGGGGAGCAGATGCCAGTCCCTGGTGCTACCTCCAAGGTCTCTGTGGTCTTAGACTGGCCACATTCTCCCTGGGCCTGCTGCCCTGACTATAAAATGCAAAGGATGATCTAAAATTATCTCCAAAGTCCTTCCTAGCTTCATATCCCAAAACTTACTAATGGGCACCGCTCTGCCCGTAGCATGAATGGCGATTTCAGGTTCCCTGCCAGCTGGTAATGCAGAGAGTGGCTCAGGCCACTGGAAGCCATCAACTCTTCCTGCAACATCCAGTGGGACACTAAACACTCTCCCAGCCCAGCTCCCCGACCACACTGCCCTGGACACTCCACACACAGGCAGGACAGAAGCCAAGTGGAAGTGGAGTGCGTTACAGAACTGAGGATCAATCCTCCCAGCCTCTGCCTAAATAAATATATTTCAGGCTGTGGGACATATAGCTGAATGATTCTGATTATCTCACTTCCGAAGTGGGAAGCTATACCCGTGGCTCCTCCTGAACCAAAGCAGCATCACCTTCCCACCAACCAAAGGAGAGAAGAGGCTTCGTCTGTGCTTCGAACACTGACTTTTCCAGTCAATCCTCTGGATACATCCGAGGGGTTGATATGTGTTTAGGGGACCCAGGTATTTCTGTTGCGATGGGGACATGGTGTGGGGATGCCACATATTGACCCCAGATGATTCCAGCTGCTGACTAATGAGACTCCCCTGGCTGCCCCACTGGGACCCCACCCCTTTTCAAGTTCCACTCTCCTCAAGGAGCTGCTGGCAAAGAAAGCAGGAGCTGAACTGCATAATGTTGCTGTTGAAAAGCTTTTATCTTCCAAAACCAAGAGAGCCGTGACCGTCTTTTATTTGTATTTCCAATACTTCGATTCAGAGTGATACGTGTAACGATGCTGCTATTTCCTGCCCGCCCTCTCTCTTACCGGTGCCATCGCCCAGCATCAGGCACAGCTCGTAGGCAAAGCCAGGGGTGGGGGCGTGGGGAGCGGTGGGGGCAGGAAGTTGTTGTCTTACACACCAGCTACTAGAAATCAAACGAGCTCCTCCAGTGTGACGCTGTGCTGTGGAGAGAGTGAGCCGGCCTCTGGTCGGCCTCACTGAGTATCTGTTACATCAATCACGCTGTTAAACACATTAACACCGCACACACACGTATCTGTAACTCCGGTACCGCGAAGTCGGAAACAAAACACGAATAACGTAGAGAAACTTGGAGCCAAATTTCGCTCAAACCTCAACGAGGCCTCCACTCAACTTTTCATCCGTTCTACCCTATCGATATTTTTCTCCTCGTTCTCTTAGCTGAAACCCTAATTAATTACGGCGTAGGAGGAAGAGAGAAACCTGCATGAGCCATGGTCAAGACTAAAATTTTAGTTTGGTTTGTACAATTTTGGATGACACGCGAGCTTAACCCTGCTGAAAGTTATTCCCCCCCTCCCTTTTTTTCCAGGCCATATGGTACCCATCAATCCTAACTCTAAATTCACTTCCTTTTGTCCTGTCCAGGGTCAGATCTAATCAGTGCTTTAAAATAGAGTTTAGGATACATTAATTGACTTTCCCTCAGCCACAAGGCTTGAAAAGAAACAATGTTTCTTATGTAGAAGTGCTGATGTCTTAAAGTGGTAGAGTCATTATAGTCGTTGATGAAAATAAATCAAATTAGGAGCCATTTATGGGGTGATGTGGGAATCCTTAAATTGCGCAAGAACAATTTACATAACCATCATCCACTACTCTTTAAGTCACCTTGGAGGAGTGTAACAGGCAATCACATACTCATTTTACCTTGTGGTTCAGGAGAAGTGGCAGGGGCTTTGAGATCTGGATTCACTTCCCACCTCCACCATGCACTGGCTGATGTCAGTCAAGCCTCTGAGCTTCAATTTCCTCACTCAAAAAACGGGAGTCATAACACCTTGAAGTGTTTTTGTGAGAGTTAAAAAGACATAAGTAGATATCGATATATAAAGTACACTTAGCGCACGACAGAAGAAAATCAATAAATGATGCTATGGTTATACTTATTTAAGAAATTAATGATATTTAGAACTTATGGACAAGCTGGGTTGTGGTACCGAACAACCTCCACAAGGAAACCTCACATTAAACTGATACTTTCTTTGTATCAAAAAAACCAGTAGCAGTTCTTCAGGTTAAATGATACTTCCTCAAGTGAGGGCCATGCAGGGCTGCAGTGATGTGCTGGCAAATGGGGCTTCCCAGTAATTCAAGCAGGAGGAAGGGCACCAAACCCTGAATTCATAAGAACCTGCACTTTGAGCCCTATACAGGCTTTGAGCCCTCTGCTAGCTCAGATTTAGTTTCAGCCGATGACAGTTCTTTTATCATATTAAATCAATGTCATTAAATTGAACCATTTTGATTTTTGAGTCTTGTTTGTAATGTATTTTTAAATGTTTTGGTTCCGTAGTTATAGGAGAGTTAAAGCATATGGTGATGGTACCCACTTTTATAGAAGTACATACTTAAGTACTATGATGGGAAATACGGCCTCCGACAGCGTAAATGTTACAGAATACATTCCAGTGGCTCAAAGAGTTCCTGGCCTCTTAGATTCAGAAAAGAAAAACGGTTTTGGTTTGGGATCCTTCTACCAAACCCTTTACTAGAGTATAACATGAATTCGCCACCTGAGCAATAGTAACCGATCGAGTCAGTGAATTTTACGGAGCAAGCTTTTACCTAAGTCACATTTAAGTACCTACAAAAAGACTAAATAGAATCTATCTATCTTATCGATCACAGACTTTTTAAAATTTAATCTCATTCTTGGGATTTGTTTAGAATTCTGTCCAAATCACTCAGAATTATAATTACTTCTAAGTCAAAGCCTCCTCGGGATAGATTTAAACTTTAAGCCAACTTAGAATGAAAAAAACCTAAACTGCTTTTCCCAACCACCAGCTGTGGTTGCTTCAGCCTAGGAAATTGTGAGTTTCCTCTTTTACAACTTAATTTTGAAATAACTTCTCACGATTTTCAGCCATGTTTTCTCGCAAGTCCACTTTACCTCTGTGTAGTTTAAAAGAAACAGAGACGTACGTCATAGGCCTCTACCAAGCTTTCATGGGAATATTTCCATCTGAGGGAGTGTTTTCCAGTGTTACTCTTAAAAAGAGGTAGGCAGACCACTCTCCCACCTTATTTCCCGTTCGCCCCCACCCCACCCTCGCCCGTTTTGGTTTCATTTCTGTCTAGGCTCTTATTTAAAGCATTTCGCATACATTCTTCCCTCAGCAATGGGCTAGCAATCTCCAACATTTTAAGCTGTACCGCAAGATCTGCTCTGAAAGCCATCATTAGTGGGTACTCTGTGCTGCCTCCCTGACCCATTTCTCCACCTCTCCCATCCTCTCGGAACCCAAACTTGCTCGGGTGTCTACCTGGCTCAGAGACAGGGGACGCGACCACCCCTCCCGGGGTACTTCCTGATTCGTTCTTATCCAAACATGGTCATTCTATTTCCCTTGCCGAGGATTGGTCTACAAATGGGTGTGTACCCAATTCTGATCACTGAGACATGAGAAAAAAAATCTACTTGGGGCTAAAGGTTTTCTCACTCCTAAGGAGGAGACGAGGCGGGCCCTCTCCTTCCCTGGGAGACTTCCACGTCCTATTTCGATACCTAGAACTGCTACCGCCATCTCCCTAACAACATGGGGATGTAGTCCACACGCAGAGGAGGGCAGGGCCAGGAGTCGCGGGGAAGGTAGATGTGAAGCCGGCTACTCTCGACTCCTGAGTGAGAGAATAAATTTTCTTACAGTCAGTCCAGATTGAACGGAGATTTTTCTGTTACTTGCAGCTGCAAACATCCCAACAGATAAAAGATTTCTAGAGCAAACAGGAAAGTTTAGCACATGCATAAGGTTTTAGAACACGGATTTAATCGGGACCCACGACTCTCTCTTTCACTTGTCCTCACAACAGACTGATTGTCATCAGCATGGTCTGTGATTTGAGGGGAGGATGTATATACAGAAGTGCTTAGTTTACATCAAACTCTTCACACTGCAACTATACACAATGTTTGATGGCTTTAGTGGAGTATTCTGTAAAACTGGCCTGTTGTAGGATTGGGGATAAATCTTTTTTAAAAAAGGCAAAATAAGCATAGCTTGAAGAATCAGAGATTGAAAAAGTCCTAAGAGATAAACCTAGATGCTACAGTAATGATTTCCAAGGGAAGTAGATCATGGAACTGAAGTATCTCAGTTATTCCTGAAGGCAGGAATAACTATCGAAAAATTACAGAATATAGGGAAGAAAGTCACTTTCTTAGATTGTAGGTCTCATGGAAAAATACTCACTGAAACTAGGAATGGGATTCAATGCCAACCATGTTTCCTAGAGCTATATATATTCCTGTTTGTGACGCATCTCTGACCCTTTCTAAAAGCCACCCGAATCCTAGTAAGCTCTGGTAACAGCTCCCATTCCCACGAATAATAATAATAATCATTTGTGTAGCATTAATGATTTTCAAAACACTTTAACTTTTATCATCTCTCTTGATCCTCCCCATATCCCTGTGATGTAAAAATTATTACTCTCATTTTATTGCTGAGTAAACTGAGATGAAGAGAAGTTAAATAAGTTGCTCAAGGTCATACAGGTAGTAATGGAAGAGCTGAGAACTAAGGTCTTCTGACTTCAAGTTCAAAGTTTCCATTTCACTCTGGCCCTCCCCTCCACTCCATTCTTGAACACTGTAACAAATTTGAAGTTATGCTACTGATCAGCAGCAATTGGTTTGAAATAAGAAATCTTTGTATTCAAATATAAACATGAATATTTGAAAATTGCTAATTTGGGCCAAATGTTGGGCTCAAAATGATTGCTAACCTCTTTTGTGTGCGCAAACTCCCTTAAACCATTTGTTCTCATGTAACATTTAGCCTAAGATGTAATACACAACACACATATAGTGTTTCTTGTGCACAATGTTTTCCTGCTTTTAATTCACTTTAGGCCATCAAAAGAGAAAATAAAATAACTCCAGAGCTCTAGATTTTTGCAATTACCTTGTGCAGAGGGAAAGGGAAGAGTGGGAAGAGTTTTTACAACTGAGAAAATCCAGATTTCTTATTAGTCATGGTTTAAAAATGACAACCCCCTGCCTATCCAGCAAGCCTCCCTCCACCACTGCCCCCAAACTGCAGCTGGCAGAGCCTGCTATAGACCACATAGACCACATTTTTCTTCCCAACAATCCATCTACAGACCTGAGCGAAGAACCCATGTTTGCACAAGCCAGACAGGTCTGCATGGCCTTGGGGGCAGAGTACAACCCGGGAGGGCTGGAATGAAGCACATGAGAGTCCCCAGCTGCAGCCCTGGGCCATGGCATCTGGCCACCCATAGCCTACCAAGAAGCGGAGCCAACTCCAAGGCCCCTCCACACATACCAGCGAGCTTAATAAGGTTGCCCCGAACTCCCCCACACTTCCCGCGCCCAGCAGCCTTTGTTTATCCTGCTTGACCACACTCAGGAGAGTCTGGTGAATGAGGTGAGAAAGGTTACCCACCCATAAGCGCTGGCAGAAAGTGGAGCAGCCACACCTTATAGCTCAGAAGGAAAGGAGTATGTGATTTCTGAGACGCAGGAAGCATTCCTTACCCCCAGTTATATTTCTCCAACAAGAGTTCAGCTACCTAAATACAGTAGGGTGAAACTCTTGCTAAAGATAAGACCAAAAATAAAGGTGCTTTATCTTTTGCAAAGATACCTTTGACAAGGTTACCCCTCTTCTTCTTCCTCCCTTTCTTTCACTCTGAGTTCCTATACCATGGTGCCATGTTACAAACTATAATTCCCTTTACAGGAAGGCACAGTCTAAGTTCTCCCTACATCCACCAACGCTCCCTCCCTGTTCCTAAAACCAACACGTTTTCCCTTAGGCATGCGGTAATGATTGATCATGAACTTAAACCCCCAACAGAGGCCTGTGCTCCAGATGCAGATAGCTCAGAGCCAAACGGTTAAAACCTGTTTGTACCCATTTCTCAGGAGGACAGATGCATTCCCCCAGTCAAGGTTCTAGGCCTTGACTACACTATGTGTTCAAGCACCGAACAAGCGGTTTGAATTTATGTTTCCACGTCTGTGATGTCTCGAATTAGGATCCTTGGAACCAGACTCTAAGATGGAAGAAAGTTGCCTGCTGAAGGTTTATTCGGGAGTGCCCTCAGGATATGGGAAAGTAAAGAAAGCAATACTGGGCAGCCCCACCACGTGTCTGCAACAGAAGCAATCCGAATGGGAGCTCTAACTGTAGAACGCCCTGTAAGAGCTACCCCAAAATCAATAGGAGGCGAGGCTGTTTAATCCTCTTATCCAGCAGTTACTGACTTCAGGCTGTCCTCTAGGATGGGTGCATACCTTGGCCGAGGCAGTTCTCTGTAGCTAAGAGAAATTCCCATTATGGAACAGAAGTGTCAGCCATGAGCAACCAATATCCCCAGAAGCTAAGAATGGTTGCGTTGGTTCTGAAGAGGGATCTAGATGGAGCACATTATAATGCACCCCTACGTATTTGTTTTTATAGTAAGTCCACCCCATCAAAGGAAAAGTCTTTTCCATGATTCTGGTTGACTTTGTTTCTAGAAGAAACTTGTAAGACAAGGACTTATACAAAGAATAATTCTTGCCACTTCAGTTCATCTCAAGGCTGAAACTGATCATCTTTCTCTTCTACCACATGTATTCTAGATTCCTTTCACACTGGGCTAGAACCTCTGCCAGTCTAAATGGCACATCTGGTGGGATGACCCAGACCTTCATCTCCGAGAGCTCTGAGCTCCTGACACCCACGTCGTCTCAGGCAGGGGTTCCTGCACTTTTCTACTTTCCATTAAAACTGGGTAGGACGTCTCAGCAGATCACCTGGGAGTCAAACATTTTCTCCTTCCCTACTCTCTTAGTGTAGCAGTAGCCCGAAAAATGAAGATCAATTACTCCCAACTCCTTTCCTTGGCTGCTAGTCTTGGCCCAAGAAACCCAAAGTGACCAGGTGGCAGCCCTAGTTCAATGGGACACTTGCTCTGCCCTTTGCGGAAGCATTCTTTCTCTGGGAACCAGGATCTCTAGACGCTGGTTCCACAGAGCCGGTAGCTGTGGGAAACGGAGGAAGCAATTCACTGAGCATGATGGTTACGGCCACTCTTACTTCTGCCTCTTTGGTTTCCAAATCCAGGGGTTTGGCCTCTAAATCCATGATGCTGATGAAAGACATTAAAGAAACAAATAAATAGAATGGTATCCTATGTTCACAGATTAGAAAAAGATTGTTAAAATGCCAATGCATTCCCACTTGTACCTCTTTGGTTTCCAAATCCACGGGTTTGGCCTCTAAATCCATGATGCTGATGAAAGACATTAAAGAAACAAATAAATAGAATGGTATCCTATGTTCACAGATTAGAAAAATATTGTTAAAATGCCAATGCATTCCCACTTCTACCTCTTTGGTTTCCAAATCCACGTGTTCTGCCTATTAAAGAATACCATAGAATGGTCATCAATTTAAGGAACATACCCTCAGTGGTGGATGGGGACTCATATTTGTAGTATGTCATTTTCAAACTGGCATCTAAGTGATTTCTATAATAGGCCATTTGACCACTATATCATTCTTGTGGCTTCTGGATCATGCAGTAAATCATAAGACCAATGGCCCTGTGCCCACTGCCGCATCTCCGGTTGCTATAAAGTAGGTCCCTTGGTCCAAGGCAATGCTATATGGCAGCGGTCCTCAACCTTTTTGGCACCAGGGACCGGTGCACCTATGAGAATCTAATGCTTGATGATCTGAGGTGGAGCTGAGGCGGTGATGCTAGTGCTGGGGAGTGGCTGCAGATACAGATGAAGTTTCGCTCACTCGCTCGCCCGCCTCTCACCTCCTGCTGTGCAGCCCGGTTCCTAACAGGCCACGGACTGGTACCGGTATATAGCCCAGGGGTTGGGGACCCCTGGTCTAAAGGGAAAATGGTATGACAGGCAAAATTTGATTCTAATGCCTCTGCTTCCTATGTAGGTATCTTCACCGTATCTAAACCAAGAGTCCCAATTTGCTTCTGTCTATGCCAGTGGGAGCCATGTGCCAGGGGTCCCAATGTTACTGGAATCATCTTTGTAGCCCTTGGCTAGTGAGGACTGGACAAATCCAAGGTTCTGAACCAATAACTTTCTGAACCAATAACTTTCCCAAGGGTATTTTCATTTTCGGTTTAATTATGAACAAAAGGAATTTCTTCCTCATTAATACTTTAAAATTTCAACTACCTGGATGGGCATAAGAGAAGTAATCTTTAAATTACAGGACATTTTCAAGGCCCACTGGATCATATCCATATAGACTCAGATCAAAACCAACAGACAAGCCTCCTGGTCACCATCAACCATTAATTAGCCATTGGACCTTCTTAGTAAGTCACTTACTAAGAGGTTATCTTCAAGGTTCAGCCTCTTCATGTGTAAAATGAAAGTTTAACACGGATGCCAAAGAAAGAGTCTTAAACTGGGACTGGGCATGATCCTGGCTCTGCCAAATTCCTACATGATCTTACACAGGTACTTCACCACTGTGGGCCTCAATTTGCAATCTTTAAATGAAGGACTAGATACGATATTTTCTGAGGTTCCTTCCAGTTTAAATTGTCAAAATTCTTTGTGTGTACGTTCCCAACCCTAAATTAGACAGATAGGCTCAACCCTTCCTAAAAATGGAGTCAATTTTTATGCCAAGAACTTTCTTATGGAAAGTTTCAAGTGAAAAGAGAATCAGCCTATAAAACAGATGACTGAGCATTCCTCAAAATAAACATTTGCCAAAGTAAGTTACAGAGGAAATCACCTGGAAATATAAGCTTCAAATGCAACATTAAAACTCTTAATGGACTTAGCAATTCATTTGGAGACTTAGTATTTATTAATATCTCCCACTGATTCTATTTTCCACTCCAAATTCAATGCAAATGCTATTTTTACCAGCATCTTTATTACATTCATTGAATAGCATGAAGGCATCTTATAGAATTCCAAAGAAAGGTCCTTAAGTTGCTTTCAGAAATGGCTATTTTTATTCTGTAGAGTTAATTGAACCTGCTGCTATATATCTAATTTATGTAAAATACAAAGACAGCACATTGTTAAACAAAAGTGTATTTAGTGTATAATATTAAGAATCACTCCTCTTAGTGTTATGGAACATAGGCTATCAAAATGATCTTTCTCTCCTAAATGTAATAGCTGGATTTTATTTGTAGTTGCATATTATATATATTAAGATCTGTCTAAGCTAATAGATATGGTGGAATGCAACAATTTTCTCTAAGCATATTGGCAGATAAAGTTACTAAATTCAATATTTTGGTAATTTAAGCATTGATAATCAGCTCTTGACTGTATTAATGATGATCCATTTCACTATACATCATGATCTAGATCAATTTGTCTGTCGCCTCTTTATACAGATCTAACTGGCTCAACTTCTATTCGTAGATGTAAAGTACCGTCAGTACACATTACTTTTTAGTACTGATTCCTTCAAATATTGATTTTTAATTTTTTTGGTCAAACATAACACGTGCTCTCATTTTATGCTACCAGATACACACACACACACACACACACACACACACACGCACGCACGCACACACGCACACACACACGCACACACATCTGAGGGCCTGTAATTTCCCTAATATTCAGGAGATGTTATTCATGGACATGAATATTTTTAAAGTTATATTCATTTCAAGAAACGGAAGCTGACTTTGGGTAGGATCCTCATTGGAAGGATCCCAGGTTATCACCCAGCATCAACAGGAGACTTAAATGACCTGGGCTCAGAGGGCAAAGGACCAAGGGCATCTCCGGGCCCTCAGCAAGAGAAACAACTGATACATGTTGAATATTTACTTGAGTCTGGTACTGTTCTATGCACTTTAAAGGTATTTTCTCATTTAGTCCTCAAAACAATGTTATGAGGTAAGTCCCATTCTCTCCATTTTAAAGATGAGTAAACCAGGGAAGCAGAAGTTAAGTAACTTGCATAAAGTCACAGAACCAAGACTCCACATTACTCTCACATGCTACTTTCTCTAGCATGGCTCAAGATGACTCCGCTCCATGAAATGCTGTTCTCCATGTGCCACTGTTTCAGATTTCACATTCACGGGAAGGGAGACTCTCCTTACAACTATCATGGTCAGGGAGGCAAGGCCATGCTGTGCAACGGTGGCCCACAGAGACAATCCCCATGTATCCCAAGCTGGCCCCAGAGAAAGAGAAATCCTTGTAAGCCCAGAAGCCCAAAGAAAGAGCATCTGTTGTGTTATTGCAGTGGGAAAGCCACTGGCCTGGCCTCAGAAGATCTAGGTTCTAGTCCTTGCCCTGGTGCTAATCATATGACCTTGGCAAAGCTTAATCAATTGGGGCTTCGGCTACTTCATTTACAAAATTAAGCAACTGTATTACACTTCCCTATTCTCTCCATCCCCAAGACTCCTTTATATTTAAAGTACAGATCCATCCTCTTAGGCAGCACCTCTTTCAGCTGCCATGAACTCGAAATCTCTAAGCTACACACTTTCCTCTCCTCCAAAGCAGGACTCCAAAAGTCTTTATGAAATCAGTCGCAAGAGCCTGTTGCCTTTGGACATTACCTTGCTTTTTTCAGATATCATTGAGGCCAGAAAAGTGGTACCTAGCTTCTGTAGCTCTAGGGTGTCCTCTTAGAAAACCAGCATGTGCTTATCATTCCCAGCCCCCTCCCCCAAGGCAGAGATGTCCTAGGAGGATTGTGGCCTGAACACCAACAACATACATATTTTATTGCCTCTCCATCTATACCTGGTAGTTCCAAGTAACTATCTTGAAATCAATCTCTCATTGTCCCTTTTTCTACACCTTTTCAGAGAGAGAGAGCCGAAGTTCAAGGGGACAAGGACTTAAAAGCAACGGGGGTGGGGTGGATATTACTGAGGCTATCCAGGTGCTATGGACTGAAGTGAATATTCCCTTCGCTTCAGTAAGAAGGGAATATGTCCCTGCCCGTTGATACAGGGATTGGCCATGAGACTCACTGGCACTTCAAGGTCAACGGGAAGTGCATTTCTGCCCCTTGACTTGGAGATCAGCCATATGACTTCCTTTGGCCAATGGCATGTTAGTGGATATGATGCAAGCAGAGGCTTGAGATGCGCTTGCATGGTTGGCCTTGTCTTCTTTCGCTTCTGCCAATGCCAGTGAAGAACATGCCCTGTGCAACCTGCTAGTCTCAGAAGAAGGAGAGCCCTGGGTGCCAATATGAACAGAGCCCACATCCTGAAGCCCAGGCCAGTGAACTTGAACTAGTTAAGCCCAACCCCAGGAGGCCTACACACGTGAGAGTGATAAACTTATGCTCATTGTTTACTCCATTGAGACTTTATTGTTATACACGAACAAGGTTGAAATCATCAGATCTAATTATAATATTTATATAATATTATAAATTTATATAATTTATTTAATATTTAACTGATTTAGTTATGCATATATACTTTAAGACTTACATTACATAAAATAATACATAAACAGAGTGCTTCTTCCATTCTCATACTTCTTGCACTATTTGCATTAAATATTCACAGCAACTCATACGGCAATGTCACATTATAGTTTCCCAGAGCATTCCATCTTCATTTCCACCTAAGTTGCATAAGGAATTGAACTGTCCAATTTTGCACTGAAAAGTACTGAGTGTCAAGTTGTGTTTTATTTTTTTTCTTCATTTCTATTACTTTTTCAAATTGTCTTTAAAAGGCTGGCTTATAGTCAATATCCAGTGCTTATAATTATGACACCGTAACCTCAGGATTAATTACCAAACTGTGTTAAATTTTTTGCCTTTTTGTTTTTTAATCTATTGAGTTAGGTGATAACCTAGCATTAATTAAAATCATTTCAAGATAATGTCTCTTTCTTAAGCTGTTCTCTACCAAGCAGTGACATGATCTTTCTCTAATTACTTAGTGAGTTTACCACAAAGTTCACTTGAGGATTCCTACCAATGGTTCATATGATCAACCATTTTTGTAAAATTTGCAAAAGTAAGATATTTTAGCTGCAATGTGTGAAAACCACTATGCCTTTCTGTTCTAACTGATTCTCCATAAGGCTTTCCTCTTTTCCAGATTTTTGGACTGGCCATGGGTATTTCAGAGGTCTGAGAAGTTGAGTTGGGGCACATTTAGTATGAGTTAGGTGGGATGTATTTTGGTGGCTCACTATCATTTCTGTGCATAGCGAAGTTATTGTTAGTAGTTACAGTAGGAGCAGCTTTCAGAAACACCCTTTCCGCCCACTGTGCCAGCTCATCTGACACCAGGACCGGGGGTAGAGGTCATATCAAGATATTCACAGGTACAGGTCCTATGGCACCCACCATGGAAGCATTGGGTACTGGAGAAGAAACATAATTTGAACTGTGTGGAACCAGAAGCCAGTCTGTGGAAAATTCTTCCAATCATCAGAGATTTAAAAATGTTAAGTAAAAGATTTGGTTCTCATTAATGCCTAATAAGAACAGAAGTTCTTTCTTATTGAGGAAATACACTCAATAATGCAGCATATACAATTATAAATGCACCATTGAGGGTTTTTTTTCTTTTTGATAGAAAACATGTGAAATAAATTTATCGGAATTCCTGGATCTATAGGGGAAAACCCATAGCCATACCACAAACTGAGTATGTCATCTGTAACAGCTCAATTATAAGTGAAACTTGCTAGCAGTTTTCTCAAGTCTGACAGCCAACCTGAATGTAAATGACATGACCAAGAACCAATTATGAAGTTCAAAAGAACTTTCCTAAACTATTTTTAATTTATTTAAATGCCAACGAACTGAATCATCAGTATATTCTCGTTGTAGAAAATGATATTATAAAGTCATTTTCATATGAAGACATGAACTTATTCTGGATTTTATAGTGCTCGTGATATTTATCAGCTTTTTAAAAATAGATGATTCCTTCTCTCATTCTAAATAACGATTCAGTTTTGAGCAAATTTTGAATTCTTTTTCTTAAGACAAGTCACTTAAAGTTGCCTTTTAAAAGGTCTGTTAACCTCAGAGAATCATAATTGGGTTTGAATCTTATATATGTGGATGTAGCTCTCTGCGCCAACTGACCGTTTGTGCTCTTGGCTGGGTCATCGTGTGTTCTCCCACCAGCTCTCTTCTTCATTACTCATAAGCATCACAGACCCACTATCCTTACAATGGGAGCATCTAAAGCAGAGAGGCAGAAGAAAAGGAGGAAGGGAGAATTTATTAAGCTGCTCCTGCCAGGGTACAGAAAATTGACTCCTCAATTTTCTAGCTGTGTAATCTTGGGTAAATTACTTAACCTCTGGGAATAATTATAGCACCTCTCTCATGAAGCCATTGTATTAAATGAGTTAATTCATATAGAGTGTTTAGATAAATACCTAGGACATGGTGATGAACTCTCAATAAAGGTTAGCTCTTTTTATATTGTTGTAATGGTTATGCCCAACTGCTAGTCCTTGTGTGGAGCACCAGCACCTCATTTAGCTCTCATAATCAGCTTGATCACACTAATGCTGCAAAAGAACCTATAAGTTTCACAGAGCTTCGAAATTTGCTAAGAATCTTATCACGTAGCTAGTATGAATAACAGAGGAGAAAATTCAAACCCATGAATATCTGACTCCACCCTATTTCCTTCCATTCTACCATGGACCTCAAAAATTAATTTTGTCCTCAATCCCCACAAATGAAAAAGATGGATTATAGCAAGGCTTTAAAAAAAAGAGGGCAAATAATGAGCAAATAATAGTTGATGATTGTGTTGTGAGAGAGCTTTTGTTTGTTTAACTAAACAAAATCAAAAATGTTTGAGAAAATTTAAGTACGTGCAATACTTGTTATTTTATACCCTGACAAATCTAGAATCATTGGATTTAGGGACTAAAAGCACATTCTATGCAAATTGACTTGCTCTTGAAAGAAATTAGTCTATCAAATTTACAGCATTTTTATTCAGACAATCCTGACGAATTTTCCATTGTGCTATTTTTGAAGTGGTTTTTAATTTTGGTAAAAAAGAAACCAAAAACCGCCGAAATTTAAAGAAATTAACAACAATTAACCTTTTTTTTTTTTTTTTTTTTTGCCAAATTAAAAAGAAGCAAAACAATGAAAAAAAAAAAAAAAAAACAAAACAAAAAAAAAACAACGTGCTATTATGTTGTCTGGAGTTGGTTTTCTTTACCAGCGAGGGGTAAAGACAAAAAGCACTCATTTTCAGAAAAAAAATTAAGAGGAAGAAATGAAAAGCTCTCACTTCTTCTTCCAGGCTCCCCAGTGGACTGAACACAGTACAATGTCTGCCATGTAGAACATAACTGTCCAGTAAGTGTCTAGTAATTTGTGTTTTTGTGATTTTTAAAAGAATTTTTATCATAGACACAGAACTCTGAAATCCTGCTAATTCTTTAAATTCTTGCTATTATCGACCCTTTCCTCTCTTATCATCATAATCATACATTGCTCCATTCTAGTACAGAGCTTCATCGACC